>NW_011889244.1:207760-277715 GCF_000151845.1 Pteropus vampyrus
TCAAGGAGTAGGCAATGGGAAGACCCAGGGAGAGATAGATGCTCATTCTTGGAATGGGTCTGAAATTTTCATCACCTGGAGATGATGGGAGAGTTGCTGGGGGTGTCTTCCTGTGGGCACAGGGATAAAGGTCAGGAACTGAAAATGAAGGGGCAGGAGGAAAAATGAGAGACAGGTGACCTAGAAAGGAAAGGGACTGAGCCAAGTGTCTCCATGAGGGTGGATTCCATGCTGGCAGAGGTAACTTTTAATCTGCCATGTCCCTCCTGCCTCCTTCCCCGGGGTCGGAGAGGATGGGAAACACTAAGACTAAAAGAACATGAAGCAGAAAGACTGGGAGAATGGGAAAAGCAAATAAAAACACTTAAGAAGCAAAGACGGCAGCAGAAAAAACGAGTAGAGAAACCGAAGAGTCGGCCTCCACCAGACGTCCCCTTGGACTCCGGGCAGTCGCATTGCCTACCCTCCAGACCCTGCGAACGTTCTGTGCTCTCGCCCCAGCCCGCCAAACTCTCACCGAAGCCATTACAGAGAACAAACTATCTTCTTGTCTCCGAGATGGGTCCCCGGGGCGGAAGGCAAATTGCCTGCCTCGTGCATAATAAACTAGGTAGGCATGGAGAGCAGCGAGGAGGAGCCAGGGTAGTCCCAGGCAGAGGCAGCTAGGCGGCCACCAGTCCACAGTGCCAGCTGCCCGCTCCACTCCCCACCCCCACCCCACCACCCCCACTGCTCCAGGAGCCTCTGCCCAGGGTGTGCGGGGCAGGTCCAGGGGAATCTTGACAACCCTTTAAACAGCAGGTTGTCTCCCTATGCCCATCCCTGCACCCAGTCCATGGAAAGTTTGTGACTGTTGGCTTATGGCTTATCCTAGGAAAACCAACCCAAGCGCTCGGTGCCTTGGCCGGGTCAGCTGCCTCTACTTGGATTGCCTTTCTTACCGGTGAAAAGCAGGCCCTTCCTCATTCTTCTGGTCCCTGCTCACTGGTTACAGTCTCCCCACTGTAAATCCCCAACAGTTACAAGTAACAGCTTTCTCCTGCTCTGGCAGCAACACTGTGTTCAGTGTTCTAGTATTTAGGGATTACATCACGATACATTTATTTGAGTATAGATGTTGGATTACACATTCCTGAAGGACAGAAATCATAATTTACTTCCTCAAACCCGAGACTTTGCACGGTGCCCAGTATTGACCGAAGGAATGCGTTTAAAAGATGAAACCAGCAGTCGGGACCACCAATCCATCTCAGGTTCCTCCCCTATACTCTCTACTGGCTTTCCGCACTCCTGTTCTTTCCTACCTGAGATTCTCCATAGGGGCCAGGGGCTATAGATAGGTGCTATATATTAGGTGAAAACTCTTCAGGGGAGATCAACCATCCTCAGGAACTATGTAGGAAGAGAACATTGGGGAGGGGGGGTGCGGGGAGGGGGAAGGGATCTATGTTGAACCCAGTCCTTTCCTACAGAGTCTACATTTCATGAGGAAGCCATGAAAAAATGAACAATGACAAAACAGTATAACCAATGCATAGAAAAAAGAAGGAGCCAAGGCTTTTCCTGAGATAAGCCAACAGTCACAAATTTGTTTGTGACTCTGGGTGCAGGAATGGGGGCAAATGGAAAGAGCACCTAGGAGGAGCCAGTAATCCAGACAGAGGCAGGAGGTGAGAAAATCTCCAGGGAGGAGGCAAAGCCTGGTGTAGGTGATAAGGAACCAGCTAGGAAAGGATAAAGGGGGATGGACAAGAGTTTCAAGGAGAAAACAACCCATTCCAAGGAGGCAAGAAATGGCATGGCCCACATCTGAAGAGGCTGGAGAAAGGGGTTGGTTTATGGAGGCCCTCAACCAACTTGTTAATAGGCCTAATTTTGTCCTGACCTTGACAAGGAGCCATGAAGTGATTTCAGGGATGAGAGTATCACATCAGATTTGCATTTTAGAAGAATTATTTCAGCAACAAAGTCAATATGGATTAGAGGGGTTGGGTTGGAGACAGAAAAATTAGCTAGAAGGCTCTCATATTAATTCAGACAAGAAGTGAAGAAAGCCTGAACCAAGGCAGGCATAAGGGAAATGGAGAAGAGCGGCCAGGCTCTAGTGTGAGCAAGAGGCTCAACCAGCGGGTCTTGGTAACTGATTGGATATGAGGTGTGAGGAAGGCAAAGGAGACAAGCCTGGCTCCCAAGGTTTTAGATTAAGCATCTGAGTGAAAGGTGACACCATCCAAGGAAGAAAAGATAGGTTTTATAGATAGAGCATGTTGTATTTGAAGTGCTGGGGGAAGATAAATAAATGTAATCTGCAGCTCAGAAGGGAACTGTGCTGGAGATACAGGTTTAAGAGTCTTCAACATAACCTTGGTGGCTTAGAGACAAAACAGTAGATGAGCTTACCCTCCAAAGTGTGGGTAGATGGAGAAGATGGTCCAGGACAAAACCCTAGAGAATAGCTACATTTAAGGAACAGATAGAAGAAGAGCCCACTTCTGCTGAGACTGAGCAGTCAGAGAAGTTGGAAGTGAGGGTGGACCAAAGGAGGAGATTCAAGAAAGGTTATTAGTAACAAATGTTGCAGAAAAGTCAAGGAAGTGTCAGGAAAGACTTTAAAAGAGACAAAAAAAAAAAAAAAAAAGGTCATCAGATGTCCCATCTAACTTACCCATCAAGGTTATCCCTGCCTTTCATTGTTTATCAGCTATTTTACAACCCTGAAAGTTGTAGAAAACTGATAATGTAAATGATTCTTGTTCGTAGAAATGCAAATTAGTTGTTTATGATGGAGTGCAATTGCTCAGTGCCTTGTGGACAAACCAGTTTTACATTATTTGTAAATTCATCTCAGAATTCCTGCTTGACCTATATAAGTATGGTATTTTGAATTTTCCTTTGAACCAGTTTAAACATTGTACTGCATCTCTCATTAATTAATGGATTAAACACCATTTTGACACATATTCATTTTATATTTGTATGAAAGTCATGATTTAACCTTTGTTTAAAAAAATGATCCTGAAGCAGAAGAAAATAACTGAAAAGTGACCATTGAATTTGAGGTTTGGCAGGAGCAGAAGTTAGAATGTAGTGTGTTCAGGTCGGGGAGTGGTACAAGTGGGGAGCAGAGAAAATGGCTTTTTAGAAACTTGGCTGTGAATGGAAGAAGAGAGATTGGGTATTAGCTGGAGGGAGGACCCCATATTGTGGAGAGAAGGAAGTATTTCTTTTATAGCTAGTACCACAATTCCTGTTTAAACTGTCAATACCTTGCTAAGTTGCACTGGCACATGGAGAGGGGGCAAAAAGTGGGTGCTGTGAGATGACGAAGAGGGAATGGTAGGTGGAGACCTCTCCTGAGGAGGTGACTCTTGGGTGAGTCTTTAAATAAGAGTGAGTCAAGTCTTGTTTTCTATGATTATGGGGTCCCAGAAGGAGTCAGAGATGTTGTACTGAGTCAATGCCAGGTGAAGGAAACAAGCTGCAGTGGGACAGCCTTAGGGTCAAAAACCTAGAGCCTTGTTCTTGCCATTGATTTGCCATGGACATTATGGCTACAGAAGCCATGCGTTCTGCATGGAAAATGGGTGCAGAACATTTGAAAGTGTACTCTCCTGAAAATCTAGCTTGCTTACTTGCCACCAGACTGGCATCCCTAAAACACATCAGAATCTGGATCCCTAATGTTAGTGCTTAGAAGGAGACTCAGAAACGGTCCAATACCCTGCCATTTAAAATGCCATTCTGGTCATAGGAATTCTCTGGTTTTTGACAGATAAACAACATGAAGGTGCTTTTGTGCCCTCTGGGAGCTTCAGCATTATTGACAGGTCTCAGAATCCTGAAACACACAAGCACAGTTAGTCCATGGGCCTGAACTCAATACCAGGCTCTTTTCAGCTTATCAGATGTCCAGGGTTTCTACACTGGCCTTGAGGTTCTTTTACCCCAGTAGAGATTTTAACTCCCAGAGGAACCTGGGCCCAGCACTGGGGGTCTGTGACCCCTGTAAAAAAAGTGGAGGGGGGGCAATTCTTAAGCCATGAAGTCTGTCTTTTCTTACCTTGTTGAGGGGCTGCCCTTTCAAAGAGGGGGGATCTGGGACTCCAGCTTCTTTTTGTGGCATGCAGCCAGGACTAAAGGGCTAGGCATTAAAAAAAATTGTTTTAATAAGTGAACAGACTGTTCATAACCCATTAGGTTATTAAGAGAGAGATGAAGCCCTGGGGCTCTGAGGCCAGAAGTTTCTTGGGTTCATTTGCTGAGCTTTTCTCTGAGTTGGCCCACTGGGTGTTGGGTGAAGGATAGGGGAATTCCTTTTAAGGTTTAGCTTCAGAGGCCCATTCTTCTGAATATTTCATGTAATCACATTTATGAATAAGCCTGGCACTTCATTTGCTTAGTAAATGTTAGCTTCTTCCCTATCCTAAGCATTCCCAAACTTCAAGTGGTTTCATTGAAGTAAAAGGTCTAGCAACTTCTTCCTTGATAGACTGTCACAGAGAGCAAGGTCAGTGAAACTAGAGTGTTAGGTGACAAAGGATGGAGAGAAGGTAGGCAGAGGCCAGGTATGGTAGGGACTACAGGAAATGAAAAGAGTAGATTTATTTTAAGTGGATTAGGAAACCATAAGATCTAATGCAAAGGAGTAATGTGATGTGATTTACATTTTAAAAGGATTGCTTTGGTTGTGTTATTTTAGTTAAAGTCCAACTAATGATGTAGTATCATTATCTCTATTTCATGGATAAGAAAACTGAGACAGGTAGTTTCTGTAACTCATCCAGGATCACATAGCTAATAAATGGAGTTTAGATTAAAACCCATTGCTCTTGATTGTCAAAACAGAGCGCAAAACAGATCTAAATCCCGAGAGTCAGGTCTGGGTCACTATAATGCCAGCCATGCTATTAAAAGATTCTAAGAGGGCCCATCACACAGAGCACTCCAAGTGTTGAGACATGCTTAGGACCTAGGTCGTGGTGTCAGGTATGGCTATAGCCAAGCTGCTGGACCTGGGAACTCCGCTATTCCATATCCCAGAGATTTATGTCTGAAAATCTGACACCGTGTCCCATTGCAGTGGAGGTGATGGCTCTCAGGGCCATTGGGAGGTTAAGTGGCCACCACTCCCTCTGGGAAAGATCCTGTCTATATTTAATGAAAGTTAAGAGGTGAAGGAGCACAGTGAACCTTAGCGGGTTGAGGTGGGGAACTCTCCCTCAGATTAGTGAGGGGCAGTGAGAAACACTGCCACGTCTTACCAGTTGTTCAAAACTCACTCAGAAGGCAGAGTGAGCAAGATGAGGCTGAGTCAGGAAACCATATCCTAAAAGAAATGGTTTGAAGAATCAGAAATATTTCACTCAGAAAAGAGGCCTCTGGGAAAAGACATAACATGCCAACTATCTTTCAATATCAAAAAGGCTGCTTGGGGACAGCATTATCCAGAAGGCAGAATTATAGCCATTGGGTGAAAATTGCAAGGAGACAGATTCATGATCAATAGAAGGAAGAAATGTCTTTCAATTAATCCTGCCAAAATAACAAGAAGTCTGTTTTTAGAAGTAGTAATAATAAATTAACAATACTACGTATTAACATCTATTAGGTTGAACCATGTAAAATTGCTGATGTCCAACCATTTCTGACCTACAAAAATAGCAATTTTTGTATGGCTTGATTTACTACATTTTCCCATTCCAGAATAATTTCCAACGTTCTTTTAATGGCCTACAAGCCCTCACAGGACCTGTTCCACCCACTGCTCTAACAGGATTTACCACCTCTCACTAGTCTCACCAGCCAGATTCCTGGATGGTCCTCAACTCCCTAAACTCATTTCTGCCTCAGGGTTTTTGCTGTTGCTGTTCCCTCTGTCTAGCATATTCTTTCTCCAAGCTTCCCTGTCCTCTTATCTTAGAGGCTTTCTCTGACCAGCCAACTAAAATAGCACACCTCCTCCTCCTTCCATCTCTTGCCATCTACCTTACCCTGCCCTGTGTCACTCCATAGCACTTACCACTACCTGACACACATTCATTTCTTTATTCTCTTCCCACCTCTGTAGTGTAAGTGCCATGAGAACAGGGACTTTATGTTGTTTCCTGCTGTCTCCTCAGGGTTTGGAATAGTACCAGACACTTGGTAAATGTCAATAAATATTTTTTGCATGAATGAAGGAATGATTTTTATTAATGAGGAAACCAAGGTCCAGGGAGTTCAAATGATTTTCCTAAAGGCACAGAGCTGGTGCCTGGAGAAGGTGGAGGGAAGCCCAAACATTCAAGGTCCAAAGTCCAGACTCCATAAAAAGCCACCCTACTTTCTGGTCCCCTGATGATCTTGATGCAGAGCTCATTTGTCTCTGAGGCCGAAGAGGGGCTCCTATGTTGGGTCCATAGCTGGACCAGATGGCCCCAGAAATGTCTTCAGTTTTCAAGAGTGTATTATCCACACACAATGAAGCATCTATTTTAGTGAGGGCTCTGAGAAGACACAGTTTGGTCATCCCTCAGGCTACAGTATATGGGTGGGCTAGAGAGACACAGAGACCAGGAGTATTGACATGATATTGTTTGAAAAAAATGTTCCAACCAGTGTCTCTTTGGGGGAGGTGAAATATTAATCTGAGCCTCAAAATATAAAATATTCTCCAGTTTGCAAATGAATGCAGGATGTGTTTGCATAGTGACCACCAAGAGAGCAGTATTATGTGGAAAGGAAAAAAGAAAAAGCTCCTCAGTTCAATTCTGGGAGTTGATGGCTCCGCTCTCCCTGGGTGGTTGCCTCTGTGTAGCTAATTACAATAAATAAAGGAAATGAGAAAGTGAGTGTGGATGAAGTGATCTTTCTCCTCTCCCAGGGTCCTGCTTTGCAAAGAGCTGGTCTTTTGGTTTTAGAACCCAGGGGGCCGGCAAGATGGGTTCTGTTGGGTAAATTCTCCTAATATCGAGTCACTGCAAAAGCTGTCAGTATATATAGAGGGTGTGTGTAGGGGTGGGGGCTATGTTTGTGGCAACGGAGTTGTGTTGAGAGGGATACTGGAGAGAGTGGGGATGGGGTGGGGTGGTATGGTACAGAGTGTTAATAGATCAAAGTAGTCAACTCACATTTGAAGAGAATTTAACTAGCAATTTACAAAGGACGCTTATATATTTCATTTCTTGGAGTGCTCATAACATTTACAGATGAGAAAAGGTAGCTCAGAAAGGTGTGCTGAGCTGCCCTGAGTCACCAAGTTCCATGAGGCACTGCTGGGATTTTTAACCTAAATCTTCTCATTCGAGATTTCATGTCCTTTACATAACCCCTGGGCAATTGGTGACATCTTTCAAGATGTCTCTAAGGGAAGAGGCAAAGGGGAAGGAGGCAGATGCCTACTGCCCATCTTTCTCCAGGCCAACAAAAGCTAATATGTACTGAGTGCTAGGAACTCTGCTAAGCATTTTATATGGGCTAGAATCTATTATTAGTCCATTTCACAGGGGAGAAAAGTGAGATGCAGACAGGTAAAGTAACTTCCCCAAGGTCACTTAGGAGCAAATGGTGAAGCTCTGTGTTAATCAGGATAGGGTACACTACATTGCTGTAAAAAACAACTCCAAATTTTCAATATTTTAACAAAACAAAGATTCATTTCTTCTTCAAACTACATGTTCATCATGGGTTGGCAGAAGGGCTCTGCTTTGCAGTCACTCAGGGACCCAGGCAGAGAGGGACTGCACTATTATGAAGCTGCGCCATCTGGAATAAATGAGCTCCTGTCACAATGGCAAAGAGCTGGAGGGTCTCACTCTAGCAATTAAATGTTTTGGTCTGAAAGTCACATGTCACTTCTTTTTGTAGTATATTGGCCAAAATTAGTCAGATAGGTTTTGCCCAACAGCCAGGGGACTCAGAAAGAAAGAACTCAATATTAGTGAGTATCAGTAATGTGGATCAGCTTGGCAGATTGACTTGAGAGTCCATACTTTTAATCACCATCCTATACCACTTCATCAAGCATGTCATCCCTTTAGGTTGAATTCCCTTTATGCCTTGCATTTATGCATTTGTTTCTCTTCCCTTTCCCTCTCCTCCATCTCTGCATTCCTCCAACACATATTGAGCAACTATATGCCAGACACTTTCTTGGGTGATGAAGATACTAAAATAAATGATACATGTTCTCTGCCTTTAAGTGCCCTTATTTTAAGAGGAAAGTGTTGACATGTCACACACAAAACACTGTGATGCAGTCAAAGAAGACAGTTATAAATGAGGTCAGCAAGACACAGCTCACCTATCCTGGGACTTCCAGGAGAGAGAGACAATAAGTAAATAGTGAATCAGGCAAGGCTTCCTGGAAGAGATGGCCCTAGAGTAAGGTAAGTAAAATTTGGAAATGAGAAGGTAAAGGAACATGGGCATTCAGGATGAGAAAAGAGCATGGACAAAAACCACATGGGCAGAAAATTGCAAGAGTATACTCCAAACAAGGCACGATTCCATTTGATTGTGTTGAAATGTTGGGTAAGTGAAAGGTAGGGTTGAATGAGTAGATCCTTTTGGAACTAATGTTTCTTGGGGATTTCGAACTTTCACACTTGGGTGGGAAAGTGTAGACAAGAGCACGTTTGTGCCTGGGGCAAGTACTCTTGCTGCGAGGCAAACTAACTCATAAGATAGGAGTGGCTTTTAAAACTCTGCAAAGTTTGATGATAAAGGGGCTGTGGTATTACTTATGCTCAGTTGTGGGGTGGGATTAGGGGTGACAAAAGGGAGGGGCTTGGGTCCCTGGCACAAGAAAAGGCCTAATACGGGATACAAGCTCTTGTGGCCTGTCTTGTACTTAGAGAAGAGAGTGGGCGTGGTCCCTGGGAACCTTGTGTGGTGCCCCTATAGAGCTCATAGACTTGTCCCAAAGTGCCTGCTGGCCCTGTGCTGAGCTCTGGGGATATAGTGAGGAATAAAAAGCATCCCTAGTGGACACAGCACAGGAAGCACCCCACCTAACACTACTTGGCCTAACAGAATTCTCCTGGGTCTCCAAGTTTACATGAACTTGCTGCTTCTCCTGTATTTTTTGTTTCACTCTATTCTGTTTGCTTCTGGATCCCAACTATCATTCTATGTTTTACCTGTGCCAGTTCAACTCCCCTGCTGCAGCCTCAAGATTTACTCTGCACATGGGCCTCTCATTCCCATCTAGATTGGCCTTGACTTGGGCTACCCACAGGCTCTCGGTCCTGGACACAGGCCTTCAGACTGCAGCCCTTATTGCTCCCTGCCCCTCCTTCAGTGATAACTCTGGGCTATGACCCCTAACCTTCTTAAAAATGGGTCGCATTAAATCTAAATTGTTTTTTCAGCTCTTATATCTGTATCTCTGTCTGTGTCTTATGGCCTTTATGTACAAAAAGGTTACTGAGGACCATTTTTAGTTTGGTCGGTTAATCGGGTGAGAAAAACAATAAACCCTTGTATTTCTCTAACAATTTACAGCTTTTGAAACCATCTGAAAATAATTTATTCTCAATTATCCTCAAACACTCCTGTGAAATGAAGAGAAATCTTTGCAAACTCTACTAAATTAGGAAAATTTAGAGTTTTTAAGCAGAAAGGCCTCTATATGTGTACACTACTTTCTTCATTTTGTTTTACTACAGGTTCAAAAGATTGAGACCTGGTAACTGCTTTTTAACCAAATCACTGCATTTTAGGAAATGAAAGCAATCCTCCTCCTGCCCCCACTCCCAAGTCTTTTGCGATCTGGATCCCAGATTCAGTCTCCTCTTTCCTATCCCCATAATCAGATTCCGCACAGAACATTTGGATGCTGTATTCTAAAAGCACAGAGCCTTGAACTGTTTGTCCCTGAACTGCCATAACTGGCCTCAGGGTTCTGCCAGTCACTAACTGATGAATGAAATGTGTTTGCCCCACGGCCTGGAGTGACACAAATTCAGTGTCTGCAATCTCATCCAAAAACTTCCTAACTTTTCCCCCAAATTTGGATAATTTTACCCCAAATCAGGCAAGCTATTAAGTAATGACAGCTGCTCATGCATTAATAACACAAAACATGGCACTTTTTAGAACATTTATATTTATATATATAAAAATTAAATATATAATATATAGTGTGTTTGAGACTAAAAATATAGTACATAATATTTAAAAAAAAGGAAAATGAAAAAAGGCAGAATAGGAAAAGTTGTGAAGGACACACAGATACACATTGCTAAAAATCTACGATGGTCTGTCCTAACAAAAATAATATTTTTCTCTCTTCTCTTAATTATCATCATGGATCCATTTATTATTGGGCTTTGGGTGGAGAAAATTCATGAAGCCAAGAATGGAGGTTGTAATCCCAAGAATGGTTGGGGTTGGAAATGTGACCACAGGGAATCCCTGGGCCTCTTCCTGGTGATATTGGAGGCAGCCAAATCTGTAGAGAATTTGATTGTATTGGCAGCTTAGCTGCTCTCTCTCCAGTTAGGGGTATTCTCAGGGGCAGCAAATGAAGATCTCCAGAAACTAAGAGCCAATGGCCCATCACCATTTGACAAGGCCATTGGTTAGGGCCATCAAAAAGCCAGTAGTGGGGGCAGGAGACTGGTAGAAATGAGTGATAGTTATATGCAAATGGAGTTATTATAATTATAATTTTTTAAGGGTAGGCTTATACCAGAACCACCCAATATGGCCTGTGACTTCCGCACAGCAAATATTTCTCCAGGAACAGGGCCTGGAGCTCCCTCACAGTGACGTAAGAAAATGAGATTCTGCCCTTCCCTCCATCTCCCAAGCCACACATCTTTCTGTCCTCTCCGTCAGCCCAGAGGTGGAATTCAGGACTAAGCTAATAAAGGTGAGGACTTTCAGAAAGAGGCTGGCCTCCAGGAGAGGAGAGATGAGGGGGGACGATGTGGGGAGGTTGGTGGGGTAGGGGAAGACAGGGAATAGGAAATGAGATATTTAAATGCTATTTTTATAGCCTCTTCACAAAAATAAATGCATTCCCAACTACATCCCTGGGTCTGTGCTCTTCAAAGAAACAGTGGCTCACCCAGAATCACAAGAACCTCTTCATGACCCTGAATTTATGTCAGAACCACTAGACCCATTTCTCCTCTACTAGCTGCGCTTCTACCTGCTCCTTCACAGAGGGGTCAGCTGTACTCACACCTTGCCCTCTGGCTCAAGACACCTGCAGGCTTCACTTAGTAAGTGGTCCCTGGGCCAGGAAAATGCTCCTAAAGACTAGGGTGGCAGGTGGCTACCCCCATTTCTCCCCACAGAGGAAACCTGGATACACGGTGGAGTCACCATGCCCTGCCTTGGCCATAAAAACCCTTACAAAACTTTCAGAATTCTGAGTGGGGAGTACAGTTACCCAATGGCCAAAGGATAACCCCACATCAATTTTACTGAGGTTTAGGGTAAGCTTTTTGTTGCTGTTTGTTTAAGGTATGCTTTTTGTTGCTGTTTAAGGGGTTCCTAGTAGAAATTCATTCATAATACTTCCAACAGGATAATGAAGCCAGTGGTGAAACCTTCTTTCAAGAGAATCTTTCAACTCCATCCCTCAGCTTATTGTTCCCAACTGCCTAGGCCTCTTCTCCTCACCAAAGGAATACAGAAAGAGCAGAAAAATTCCAGGTTTGTGCAACCCTTTTCTCTCACTTTACAGGGTAGAAAAATCAGGGACAATGAAGAGGTTAGGCCAACAATCAGTAGATGTCAACTTCAGAATCAGGCTCCAGGTCTCCTGACTCCTAGCCCCTTGACCAAAACAACATGGTCAAAGGTGGTCAGGACCACCAAGCTGACCACAGCAAGTACTGAGGCACCATACTGGAGGATTCCATCTTTGGACAACAAAGCTCTACATTCAAGGGCACCTTCCACTCCCCAGACAAGTGGTTCCATTTGGCCTAACAGGTTAGGCCCTTAAACCTGTGGAGTCTGCACTAACTATGGGTACTCTGGCATTTCAAAGGCGTGTCGACCCAGGTGCACAATAGTAATAGAACAGATTCTGATCCAACCACTGTCGGTTGCAGTGTACAGAGATGGCTTTGGTGGCTGATTTCTCCCTGTGCCTTGCACCGCAGCACTTGCTTGGTACCCAGGAGGCCCCAGTTAATGTGTTAAGGAACAGAGAACAGTAAGCAGCTCTGTATCAGGCCTCAGAAAACTAATGGTAACTGCAGCATCAGCACCCTCCTCGCCATGGTTCAATAAATGCGCCGAGCGCTTAAACAAAAAAGGGGAAATAGACAGTTCGGCCAAACTCTTAATAAAAATTAGGTCCGGGGGTGGGGTGAATATTCCTATTTCAAAAGCCACCATCTTTAGATTTTAACTGTTTGGATTACCAAAGGCTTCTAGATTCTGTAATAATAAAAAAAAATATGCATGACTCTGTCTGCAGAGGAACCCGCATTCTGAATAGGCCTTCTCAACTGAGCTCACACAAAAGGACAACGAAGGAAAAGGTCAGCTTCCGAGGGTAGAATGTGGCCGGGAGCCTGGATCAGGTCTCGGGAAGGGTAGGTCCGCGGGGCTCGCCCCTGCTAAAACGGAGGATGGAGACGCAAGGCAGCTGCGAGGCCAGACCTAGAGTTACTTTCTTGCTGGGCATTAGCCGATCCTTACCAGCAGGAGGATGGCAGGGAATGTCATCACCCCACAGACCCACCCGCAAGAGTGGTGATGGCCTGTGGCTGATGAGCATGTAACTCATTAAAGCGTACATGACTAAGGAACGGTGGTCACGAGAAAGGGCGATGCGCTTTCTGGGCATCGTACCGGAAGCTCCTCCTGTCTAGTCCGGGCTGAGTGAGTCAGGGGCGCACACCAGACCCTGCTTCTTGGAAGGGCGAGGCCGGGCAGGGGTACGGGTTCTTTTTGGAGCGCTGGTTCTTTGGTCAGCGGATGGTGGCTGAGAAGGGCCATGTGGAATGTGTGCTTGCACGTGTGTGGGGGTTGGGGGCGGAGGTGGCAGCATGGGCTACCGCTGAATGCAGTGCCCTCAGTGCCACTTTATCCGGTTCGCCCTTCCTCTTATCAGGCCCCCTTACCTATCCGTTCCCTAAACCCTGCAATTTTTGACAGAGTGTCTGGGGCCCACAATACCGGCTCCCTGCACAGCCTCCTATACAGGGCAGGGTAACCAAAGCTCAAGGCACTGAATGTGGAGGGAGGAATATGATGGATCCCCCCCCGCCCCCACCAAAAAAAGACACTTAACCAAAACCTGTCTAAAGAGAACATCTCCCATGCCTCCTGAAAGGTGGCCTCTAACCAGCTATGGGCTCTGGGGTAGACAGGGTGTCTGAGAGCCAGGTCCCCTCCCTAAGCCTGTGAGAACCCACCTGCAAGACAGGTCTCACCACGTGAATGCTTGAAAATGGATTCAAAGTGCTTGGAGAATGAAAGAGTAATAGGTATTAGGAATCTGATGGAGAACAGGTGCCCTCTTCCCTGACCTCTGGGACCTGTATTTGGTGGGAGAATTCCTAGTTTGTTTGTTTATTTTATTCAAATGAGGTTTCCATTGTTTTTTTGTTTTGTTTTGTTTTTTGGTCTTTGAAAAATAGACTATAGCACCCCTACCCTCACCCCACAGCTCCCCAGGGAGGCTCAAGAGTTCAAGCCAGAAAGTGGGGAGACTGGAGAGAGAAAGGGGCTTGGGTGGGCTGCTCCTAGTGTGGGTTCTGGAAACTGCTAGGTAGCATGCAGCAGTCTTGCTGGTGAATCAGGACATGGTTCCTGACCTTTCCTTTCTCCACCACAGCCCCCCATTTATCTGGTTACCAAGCGGAAAGAAGGAAAGGGGGCAGCACTACTGGAGACACCTGGATCCCTCTGCAGCTGACAGGCAGGTATTCACAGTGGGCAGCCAGGATGACTGGCATTTTAATCTCAGCCGAATGATGGTGGCACTTGAACTCAGTGCCAGGGCTATTCTGTAGACAGAGAGAAAATAAGTCCAGGTCCCTTCTGCAGTCCTGAGAAAGGAGAGATGCACCAGGTATGAATGCAGATGACAGAGGGACTAGCTAGGCCATCCTGTTTCCACCCATGTGTGCCAGAGCTACCCATCCCTACACTTCATGTCCCCTAGGCCAAAGCCTGCTTATCCCCATATGACGCCTGGATAGAAAGGGAATGCTAAAAAGTGCCCCCTCTGCTCTCCACAACCTTCACTTTCCTGTTCCCATGATGGGGCCAGGCATGAGCGCAGGTCAGAAGAGACACATACCCCCGAAGAAGAGGAAAGGGCAGGCCCAGGAGGCTGGGACATGCACAGAGCACCATCCTCGGTGAGGTGTTTCTGGGAGACCTGCTCCCCACCTGCCTTGGCAGTAGGAGGAAGGCTAGTTGGAGACAGGAGCAACGAGCAATGCCCCTGAATATCAGGGAACAGCTTCTCCTCTGCCCCGCAGAGATGCCCCAGCCAGGCTCTGACCCCTACACGTGAGTCTGCATGCGCTGCTGGAAGCGCTGGCCATAGTCCGAATGCTGGGATGTGTAGGAGAATCGAGTGGCTGTGGCGTACTTGCCAATGGGGTCATATGCCTCGAATGGGGTCCGCTCTAGGCCAGAGGGCGGGGCCTGGGGGTAGCCCAGTCGGTAGGTGGGGTACCCTGCTGCCCCGGGGAAGGGGTGGGAACTGAACTTCTCATAGTTCTCGTAGGACAGCTGGCTGGTTGTATCAGTGACAGCTGGGGCAGCAGGGCCAGGGGCTGTGGGCTCAGGGCCGTACTCGGAGGCTGGGGCCCGGCTGTAGGTGTTGAGCTGGGCATAGCCGCTGGAGTGAGAGAGACGGGAAGAAGGACGGCCGTCGAAGCGGGCAGGGCCAGGAGCACGGTAGTCGGCATAAAGCACTGCCCTGGAAGACGGACGGTCTTCGTGGGCACGCACGTTGTAGTAGCCATTGGTGGGGTCCTGGGGGCAACAAGAGAAGATGATGGAGGAGGAGGCACCCTCTTGTGTGTGCAGGTCAAATCTTGCCATGGCGCTCGGGGCCTCCTCCTCTGCCTTTGCCCTATGTTCCCAGTCAATACCTTTCCCCTCCTTTGCTCCTTCAGGAAACCTCCTGTCCATCCTCCCCTCTGCCCTCAGGCCCTCGGAGAGTACACTCCCGCCCAGCCCTCATGCTTCCCTCAGCTCCTTCCCCCTTTCCCACCTTCATCTCATACTCCTCCCGGGTGTCCATGGTGTCACAGCGCATGTCCTGCTTCAGGTCCACATCATCCTTAAAGGACTGCAGAGCAGCAGGAGTGAGGCATTAAGAGACAGAGGTCCTGCTCTTGCCCCCTCCCGCCACCCAGCACCCCATCCCCACGCCCAGAGGCCATCTACTAACAGGAAGGGTCTGGGGTCACAGACAGCCTTGAGTTCTGTATCCTCTCCCAGCAGAGACTCCGGGATGTGGTGGGAAGAGGCCAGAGACCTGGGATCTAGCACCAACTTTGTCACTAATACAAAAATGTGACCTTGGATATGTCACTGCCCTTCTCTGGGACTCAGCAATGAGGCAGTTGGACAAGAAAACTTCTAGAGTTTCCAATTCTGACACTATGGGAGAAGGATGGGGTGAAGGACACCTCCAGGGGGCCCAACCTGCCTATCCTCTGCTGGAAGGAAACCTGCCTGGAAGTGTGTTCGAGCGTGCGTGCACACGCAAATCTGCCAGTGTGCATGTGAGCATTTGTGAGTATGAATGTGTGTGCATGCGTGTGTTGGGACCAAGGTAAGCCGACCAAGGGGCCAGTCCCAAGAGTGCGAAGAGAGGAGTGGGCCGGGGAGGAGCGGGACCCTCACCGAGTAGATGGCTTTCATGACCCGGGTCGCTGTGGAGACGCTGGCGTTATCGTCCTCCCGGTCAGAATGCATTGTGAGTGGCTCGCGGTTCACCGTCTCCACCTTGATGTCCAGTTTCCTAAGAGTCACATCCTTGCGACCTGGGACAGGGAAGGCAGCTTGACGCTTCCTGCCAGCCCCTGCAGTGGTTGTTTCTGGACCCACCTGGGCTAGGAAGTGCAAATGCCACCCCCTGGGACCCTGAGGCCCTGCCTGCTGGGAACCCTGGAAGCAGCGGGGGTGGGCTGTTCCCCACTGGGCCCATACTCACTGCCTTTGCGGCGCCGGTAGAGGAAGAACGCCAAGGTGATGAAGAAGAAGGTGAGCAGGATGCCTGCGCCGATAGTGGCTCCGGCAATGATGCCCACAGGTAACACCTCTTCAGATGAGGAAGGAAAGGAGGAGATAAGAATGGAGCCACTCCAGAGGTCTGAGCCCAGTGCTGGCTCAAGACCAGGCTGGCCATAAGGCCACAAGCTCCACTAGCATCCCTGGATTATGTATGGAGCTGGTTTAATTCAAGGTGGGTTTGAGAGGAAGGTCTGCATTGTGTTTGGGTTTAGGCCTGAGCTTTAGCTTGATCAGACTGGGGGCCGTGCTCATGTCACATCCTAGCAGCTGGGGCATCAACTTGACCCTGGCCTTGGTAGTCCATCTGTCCATTTCCTGCACATCACCTTCTGATGAGGTTTCTTCTCTCCTTCCTGGGCTGGGCTCTTGTTTGAGGTCAGTAGTCTCCAAATTCTTCAATTTACCAAGTGTGTTCTGACCTCTTTTATCACCTGCTCTACCCACACCATTGTGATGGCTCTATCTGTATCTACCCACCCAGGGCTCAAACAGTCCTCCTGGGTTTCCCCTGCTCCCCATAGCTGAGAAGGACCCTTGACTCCTGCCTCCGGCTTTCTCTCTTTTCCTGGCAGTCCTGGGTAGATCAGGTCCATGTAAGGCTCTTCCCTTCCAGAAAGCCTTGCCTGCTGAGCCCCGTCTTACTCTCTACTCTCTTCTTGCACATCACCCCCTTGCTGGCACCCTCGGCTAAGACAGAACTGATGGGATCCCCAGTTATTTTTCCCCATCTCCCATGTCAAATGGCTAGTTCTAAAAATAAAACAAAACAAAAAACAAAAAATAAACCTTTTCCTTCAGACTTGGAAGCTTCCAAAAGTCAAAAGTAATGCCTTTTTTGTCATTATCTAGAAGTGACTTAGGAGAGGGAACTCATGTCTCCTATCAGACTAAGGATTCTTGAAGAGGTGGAGAACCAAAATTTACTGGGCATCTCTTCTATATAAGATATTTTATAAATATTCTCTCATGTAATCCTCATGTGAGGTAGGTGGTGTTATTCCCCTTCACAGATCACTTGATGTTTCTCCATCTGAAGTCATTTGCTGCCACTCTGTAAATTCCTCCACTAAACTAAAGTTCCTTGGGGGCAGGGACTCTCACTGTTCACATTGGTCCCCGCAGCCCCTAGCACAGGGCCTTGCATATAGCAGATGCTGAATAAACATTTTAAAAAGTGAGTGGATTTCCCCAGCTGAGCAACATGGCCAGGTCTCGAGAAGAAGAGGGAGCTGAATCCCCAGGCTGCCCTATACCCTGGCTGCCAGCTAGCACTGCCGTCACCTCGCTCTTCCAGCTGGATGATGGCCGTGCCTGGCCCGAAGCTGTTCCATGCAGTGCAGTTGTAGTGGGTCTGAAAGTCGGCCTCCATGACGTTGTTGATGGTGAGCGTGGACAGCACCCCACTGCCCGAGTTGGTCCTCTCCACTGTATAGCGTTCCAGGGTCCCCACCTCCAGGAAGTTCTCCTTCCATGCCCATGCCTGGGGTGAGGAGGGCAGGAGCAGGTAAGGAAGAGGCAGGTGGCAGGAACACCTGACCCACCTTCAAGGCGTCCTTACCCCATATTCCCCATGCACCCCTAAGCAGCCCAACACTCACCCTGCAACAAATCTAAGTCACCTTCTGCCTCCAAACTTGGCATTGAACCTCCAGTCTAGGAGAAGCCCTGGCTCCCAAACATGACTGAGACACATGCCAGGAACATTCAGATAAGTCTAGGGACATTCTTTAAAATGCTGATTCATGGGCCCTCTCTCTTAAATGGGAATCTCCCAGGGAGAGGTCCCGGAATCCCTATTTTTATAATGATCCCAATTTGATGTGGGTGCAGCTGATCCAAGGAACTGACTATTGGGAACCCTTGATGTTGTAGAAAAAATCCTGGGTAGGGGAATCAAGAACACTGTGCTCCAGGCCTGGTGCTCCCTGAGTCCCTGTGTGGCCTCCTTTGCCCTCTCTGGGCCTCAGTTTCCTCATCTGTAAAGTGAGAGGATCAAGCTAGACAACTTTCAAGGTTTCTTCCACATAGATCAATTTTCAACCTTACCTTTAGCCAGCCCAGAGCCAGCCTCACACGAGCCCGCCCAGCTGGTTCTGGAGACCCAACCACAGACTCTGATAATGAGGAGGAGTTATCACCAAAGAGGGGTGTCCCAGGCTCTTTTAACCCTGACCTCCCGGGGCAGTCCCTCCTTGCGTCCCCTCCCTCTGAGTAGAGTTTGCGGGGTGGGTAGTGGCTGAGAAATGGCTCCTTTCCAGGATGCAAGCAAAGCTCCCAGGAGCCCAGCTGCCCTCCGCCTGGGCGGCAGTGGTGATAGTGTCCCTGGGCAGCCCTGGAGTTAGCCGAATGGTCATTAAATGTGATGAGGGATTTGACAGTCAATGGTCATGGAAGGAATTAATGGCTCATGGTGTGGGGGAGAGGAGAGTGGAGGGAGGGGGGCATGTGAGGGAGCCAGTTGGGGCAGGAGAAGGAGAGTGACACGTGGGACAGGGTGGGAAGGAAAGATGATGGGGCAGGGCCGAGAGGAACAGGGAAGAGGAGGGAACAAGGGAAAGATCAGGAGGAAAGGGAAGGAGATGAGGGAGAAGAGAGAGCAAGAGTGGTAGCCCAGGAGAACTGCCAACGCGCCCAGTGAGGGGCTCCGCAGGCTTTCTGCACCTGCTGCTAGTTACTCTTCAGGGAGACCCTGTGAGGGCAGGATCATGCGCCCGTCTTATGATGAGGATACTGAGGTTCAAAACACTAAGAAATCTGCTCAGGGTCAAACAACACGTAAGAGAGGAGATGCCATTTGAGCAGGGAAAGGGACAGAGGAACAGAAAGTCGGAGGACTAGAAGTAGAGACAAGTAGAAGCATAGACAGAGAAAGTGGGAGGAGGCTGAGCTGGAGCAGAGAAGCAAGTAGCCTGCTGTCCTCACATCACTATGCCAATCTCAGCACTCACAATGCGGTCTGGGGGCGGCGTGCTCCCGATGAAACACTCCACCTTGCCACCATCACCCCTAACAGCGTATTGTACCGCCTCGCTGGAGATAATGGGGGGCCCTGCAAGCAGAAGAGGCAGTCAGGGTCAGCTGGAACCTACAGTGCCTGTCTCTCCAGCCCCTCTCAAGCCACTCACCGTTCACATAAAGTGGCACCTCCCGCTCAGCCACTCCGATCCGAGGCACGATGGCCCGGCAGGTGTAGGTGCCGGCATCTGCCTGGGTCACCGACTTCAATAGCAGCTGGTTGCTGTTGCTCAGGACCTGGGCAGAGAGAGCAGCCTCGGGTGGGGAGCCAGGAGGCCTGGGCCCCTAGGTCCATGTGGGCCCCACATGAGAGGCATTGGAAAGAAAGCAGGAAGGGCCAGTGAATTCTCAGAAGGGAAACAGGGTCCCAAGTCTGTCTGGTCCCTCCCATGACTCTAAACAGGTTGGCATTTAAACACATCATCTCTGTACAAGTAGGCAGAGAAAGGTGGGCCAGAGGGCAAGTGAGGCTGCAGTCATTTCACGGAGAATGCAACCTCCTTGGAAGACCTGTCCTGGTGGAACTCTGAAATACCTCTTCCTGCAATTTTGGCCCGAACTGTCCAACACGGGTCTCTGTAGTGCTATAGAATTCGACCTGCTCTTCTCTAGCGAACCATCCGAGCTCCCCTCCCTTCCCATGAAGAATTCAGTCACCACATCTCTTGCCACCCCAGCACCTCTACTCAAGCCCTCTTCCTCCACCCACACATGGGTCAGCATGTCCCTCCCACTGCCACTGAATCCGCCAGCTGTTCTACAAGGAGAGCGGGGATTGATCATGAGCACTGTCGTTCCCCTCCAAATCCCAAGACCCTAAAAATATCCCAGGTACAACTTGAAAAGTAACGCCACATGGCCCTTGCCCCCTCCCCCACTGGTAGCCACACCCCTTCCTCCCAGCACCCAGGAGAGGCAGCAAGTGTCTTACCATGTTTGAGTCCTTTTTGGTCCAGGTAAGGGTGAGGGGGGGATTCCCAACCCAGACACAGGTGAGGGTCACATCAGAGCCGATGTCTGTGGTTGTGGGTTTGGGGTCAACTACGATCCGGGGAGCAACTGAGGTAGAAGGGAGCAGCTTGTTAGGGTCTCAGTGTCCTCGGAGTCAGCTACAACTGGCCTTCTCTTCCCTCTCCTGATACCTCCCCGTGTCTATCCCCCAACTCCTCAGCTTCATGGAGCCTCCCCAATTCCACCCCAGGCCCTTTACAGGACCCTGCCCTCTTCCTTGTCCCCCCTTTGTCCCCATGTCCCCCCACCCCCGCCCTCTGTCCCTTCCCCTGCACCTGCAGCTACTCACAGTGGACATTAACTAAAGTGCTGACATTGGTGCTGCCCACTCTGTTGTGAACCTCACAGGACACAGGCTCCGTGAAGAAGGAATAATCGACATTTGTCTCATAGCGACTATCATGGGCATCTTCAATCAAGAAGCCCCCCTTGGCCCACCTGGGGGAGGAGGCAACATAGCAGGGTCAGGGCTTAGAGCCCTTTCACCCACATCCGGTGGCACTGCCCTCCCAGCACCCGGCTCCTGGCCTCAAGGGCCTCTCCAGTATCCTCCCCAGAGTGCGCCCAGCCCCTGCTCCTCACACCTGTAGCCCAGGATCTCAGGGTTGGCCGTGGCCTGGCATGTAAAGACAACACGCTCGCCCTCCTGTACTGTTTGTGGTTCAATGGACAAGGTCACTGTAGGAGGATCTGCAAAGCAGGGGACAGGAAGTCAGGATCTTTTCTGCACCTCAAGTTTCTTTTTCTCTACCTAGAACAGTGGTCCCCAACCTTTTTCGGCACCAGGGACCCGTGTTCCTATGAGAATCTAATGTCTGATGATTTGAGGTGGAGCTGAGGCAGTGATGCTAGTGCTGTGGAGAGGCTGCAGATACAGATGAAGCTTTGCTCTCTTGTCTGCCGCTCACCTCCTGCTATGCGGCCTGGTCCCTAACAGGCCATAGACCAGTCCTGGTTGGCATCCTGGGGCTTGGGGACCCCTACCCTAGCACACACACTCGGACACCACCACTGTGTGGGAATCTGGAAATTAGAGATTGCAGGGTACGAGCTCCAAGAAATAAGTCTTCCTCACCCTTATCCCACGGAGCCTCTAGGGGGCTGTCTGGGGCGATGACCACAGATGAAACCTAAAGGAACACTCAGCACGTGTAATGGCTGGTGGCGGCCACTAGGCGCCAGTGTGGGCTCGCTTGGCTCACTAAAAGCGATGGGGGTGGGGCATCTCTCCAATCGCTGCCCACACTCCCACCCTGCCCAGGGCAGAGGTAATTTAGTGAGCACGTACAAGCTAGCATACTCCATGCTAGATGCTCTTACACTACATCTCTTTTAATGCTCATAATGCTAAGAAGCAAGTACAGGTCCACATACCCTTATCTGAAACCCCTGAAACTGTGGTTCAGAATTTGGAATTTTTCAAATTGTAGAAGGGTAATGGTGTGCATAGACCATTTACTATGTAAAACCTCCAGCAGGGTCTGGCAGCACCTCATAGTGAGGGACATGAACACCTCTGCAGTGAAACATACGGTTCTTCAGATCAAGTAGGTTATGACGTAAAAGACGACAAAGAGGCTTGGTTCAGATTTTGCCACCAAATCACTTTTTGTTTGGAATTTTAGATAAGGGATTGTAAGCCTGTATTTTATTTTATGCACATACGTAAAATTGGAAACTGAGGCTCAGAGAGATTAAATCGTTGCCCAAAGCCACACACTGATTTAGACTATGTGGGAACTGCCTGACAGCTGATGCTTCCTCACCAGTCCTCAGTGCCCATGGGTCAAACCAGGAAATCTTTGCAGGATGAAGAAAGTGAGCATCTGTCCTGGGCCCCTGGAGGATTCTTCTGTGCTTCTCCCAGGGTGCCCACAGTCCCTCTCCCACTGCACCCCTCCAGCCTGCTGCCCCGGGACCCTGCTCACGGTGCACATCCAGCTCAATGGAAGTCTCCTTGCCACTGGGGATGGCCTCGTTCATGCTCCGGCAGGTGAAGACACGCCCGATGTCCAGGTCCGTGGGGTTAATGAGCAATTGGCTGATGGTGGTCTCTCTCTTCCCATCCTTCAGCAGTTCCTGGGATGGGGCAAGGAAGGGAGACGTGGTCAACCTAAAAGCCCCCTCTTCTGCTCTCAGGGTGACCTGACTCAGAACTGGGCTTGTGCTGGAGGGGAACTTTAACCTGAAGCTTGGCCCCCGCCCGCAGACCCAGCGTCTTCCCCAGGTTTTGTTTTTAATTAGTAGACTTTTATTTTTTAGATAAGTTTTGACTTGACAGAAAAATTGAAAGAAAATACAGAGAATGCCCATATGCCCTCTTCCCCCACTCCCCACAGTTCCTAACATGAATCTTTGGTGTGATACATGCCTTATAACTGATGAACCAATATTGATACATTATTATTAACTAAAGTTCATAGTTTGCATCAGAGTTCATTCTGTGTGTTGCAGTTTTCCCCATGGTTTTGAGCCTCATTCCTGGAATTCTCTGAGTTCAGCTTAAGTCTCTCCTCTTCTGCAAAGTCTTCCTTGGCCATCCCAGCCCTCAGGACTCTCCCATCCTGAACTCGTGCCCCTCGCAGGCAGTCTGTCCTGCACACGGCTCTGGGTACATTCTGCCTTGCCTCTTAGGCACCATGTCTGAGTATTTCCATCTCCGGTCTCTCCTGCTAGACCACAAATTCCTGGAGGGCAGAAAAGGGACTCATAGGCTCAAAGTCTCATACTGGCTCAGTGGTATCCAACCTGAGGTCCCTGAATATGGTCAAAGAAACCCTGGTGCTGTTTTCCTTATTGCAAACTGCCTCAGGCAAACCATACTGTTAGACAAAGTAAGGCCCACACTTTGACAGCAATACACACATCTCTCCTGGGCCGAAACAGTACCAGCCCAGCACAGTGCCAGTGGCTCCCTTGAGCTGCTTCGAAGCACCATGGTCTTTAAAGAATATAAAAAAGGGGGGTGGATGACAAATGGCCATTAACAAATTAGATTGTTTGGTTGCCAAAATATTTCAAAACGCATAGCCCTGGGTAGAAAAATAACAATTCTTGGTGAAAAAGTAAGCATCAATAAGGCCAAATTCTCATTTGTCAATGGTGAAACTAAAGCCAGAGAGAAGTGAATGGTCCACGGTGTCAAGGGCAGAGCTAACTCAGGCACACAGGTGAGCGCTCTCTCTCCCCACAAGTGTGTCTCCTGCAGCACCTAGCACAGGGCTGGGTATACTTATGCTTGCCCACAGCTGGCAGCGGAACTCTGAACAGGAGATCAGGATTCTGATTTCAGCTCCGCCGTCAACACTGCCATGTGATTCTGGGTAAGTCTCTTAATGTCTTTCTCTGCCACAGGTTCCTCGTCTATGAAATGTACACAGTGAGCCCTGCCTCCCCTGCTACTTAGTTGTGCTAACTTGGAAAATGTGCGAACTAGAGGATGAGTGATGGAAGGAGGTCGAAGTGCTCATTAGGGAGAGTGCAGTCTGCCCCAGGTACAAACCCCAGCTCTGCTGCATGCCAGCTATGTGACCTGGGGCAAGTCACTCAACTTCTCTGCCCATCAGTTTCCTCACTGTGAGTTGGAAATAACATCTAACTTATGAAACTCCTGTGAGGATTAAGAGACAGTCTCCAGAAAGAGCTTAGCATACACAGTGCCTGGCACACACTAGGTTCTTCATCAATGTAGCTATTATTACTATTATTCTTGGTCTCTACTTAGCTACCAAATGGCATCGTGAACCTGAACCTGGGAATTCACTTCTCTGGGCCTCAATTTTCTCAATTGTGTAACGAGTGAGTTGGACCAGATGACCTCTAAGGCCCCTTCTCACATCTGTATCCCCATGAGTCTGAGGTCAGATCCATGTGGGAAAAAAAGGTGACCTGGCATGAGGCCCAAGAGGAGCTGGAGGAGCAAGCAGGGTCTCACCGTGCTGGACACAGCACCGTCCTGCTGTGTCCCATCCCGGAACCAGATGATGGTGGCAGCAGGCTTGGCACTGAAGGCTCGGCATGTGAGGTTGTGGGGGGTGCCTGCTTGCAACAGAAGCACAGGACCTCCATCAATCCTGGTGTCCTCTGGGGGGACTGTGGGGGAGAGTGAAGCAATGTCAGCCTAGGGTTCGGCCAACACTGCCCTGATAACCGAAAGCCCTGCTGCCTCTGAGGGCATCCCTCCCTCGGCATGTCCACCTCAAGGTGAGGTGATGCCACCCTTATCTCCAAGTCTTTGTACCTGTGCCCCTGTGGTGGCTTCACCCAAGGCCCTCAGCTCACACAGCTTTCCCAGCCCCCCATCGGATATTCTTTCCCAGCCTGTACCATATTCTGATACTACATCCCCTGCCATTGTTCAAGGCTATACACGGATGATGAGAGTGGCCTCAAATTAGGAAGGGGCTATTCAGAGTTTGAATATACCTCATATCTTCGGGGACCTGGCACAGAAAGGTGGCTACCTCTGTGGCTACTTCTTCCCTCCATTCCCTCCTATCCGCTCCTCTGCCCTGGAGCAGCCAGATGAGTGGGTCCATTATAGCAGCCTTCCCAAATGGACTCTGACTCCAATCCTTGCTGGCCCCAACTAATCCGGAACTGCTGGCAGGTTACTTTCTATATAGCACAGCTAAGACTGTGCTCCTGCTCAAACACCTTTGATAGCTACCAGCTGCCATGGGCATGAGTTCCCAGCCCCTCAGCCTGCTGTTCAGGACTCCTCAGGCCAAGTTCTGTACTTTCTCACCTCCTCGTCTTTGCTTCTGCTCTTCTTTCTCTCACAGCTTCTGCTGAAGTGCTACCCATCCCAGTCACTGCACAAGGCCTTCCATGCCATGTCCCCCCGACCCCCAATTACCACCTCAATGGTCCTGGCTAGTCGCTCAGAGCTCCTCACACCATCTACCTTGTGCTGAGGTTACTTAATGGCGATTATTCACACTTCCTCCCCAACTCAAACTGTTATTCCTGGAAAAGCAGGGAGCCTGTCGCACTAATGTTTACAGTCTCCAGTGCCCAGAACGTGGCCAGAGCAGGTTCTTGCTAAGTGCTTAAGGAATTGAATTGCAAGTGTCTGATACTAGGAAATTGGGGCCTCTCCCTGTTCTATCTCCACAGGCTTCTGAGTGCTCAGGGAACCCAGACTACAAGTTCCCTGAGGGCAGGGGCTACTTCTTTTTTCTTAAAGCCCTAGTGTTCAGCCCAGAGCTTGGTAGTTAGCAGGTCCTCAGGGACATTGGCTGAATTACTGAATAAGTGATTGGTGAGATAAAGGCAGACAAATTTTGAATATTCTCTTTCTGGTCCACCTAGTATTCATCAGGCCAGAAATAAGAAAGGTTTTGTTAATTTTTTCGCTGGGAAACATTCAGCGGGGGCGCTCCAAGGAAACCCTTGAGAGTGGACCCTGGGAGGCCCGTGGAGTCCAGTGGTGGGCAGGACTGTCCTGAAGCTTATGAAGTGATGGTCCCTATGCAGGGGTTCCCAGGAGAAAGGAACTACTTGTAGCCTGCCCCAGCGTCTGCTCAACTTGTACATGCAGAGTGGTAGAGTGGGAAAAGCACGAAATTTAGAATCATAGTTTTAAACCCTGGCACCTTTATTTACCTAACTTGTGATCTCAGATGAGTCCCTCAAGTAACTGAGTCTGTTTCTATTCTTCAATAGAGACCTGACAGTGTCTGCCCACAGGGCCTTCATGAAGGAGGGATGAGGCATTGTACATGGACTGTAATGTGCAGGCGTGGGCAAGTGTGGGGTGTGTTCACTCTACAACTCAGACAATGGCCAGCCGTGCTTCCAACTCCTGGCTATCGAGTCATCCACTGAATCCTGGCTCATCCTCTGCTTGCTGGTGTACCCGGTCAGTGCCAGATGGGTGCAGATTTGGAAGTGGGGTGGGAGGGAGAGGGAGGCAGAGAGATATGGATAAAGAGCAGCCACTCAGGGTCTCCTGGTCCACCTGGGACCCTCCAAGGTCAAGCCTTGCTGGCACTCCCAGGAGGAAGGTCCTGGGTAGCAGAGCCTTGCGTTTCTGTGGGGGATGGGGAAGATACATTGTCCAGACATGAGAAATCCCTCCTGCAGGCAAGTCTCCCCTCCCATCAGCTATCCCTTCCCTTGTAACCTCGACTCTTTCCTTTCGTTCAGGGAAAGAATGTCCATCTGTCACCTCTGTCACTAGCTCACCTTTCTCTTCACATCTAGGGCAAAGGAAAATAGGCCGTTGAGGTGGCTGCTCAGCCATCATGTGTCCAGGGGTACATTTGTTTATGAACAAATTTTTGTGATTTGTGACAAATTTGCATATCAGTATGTACATGTCTTTATGGCCTTAGTTTCCTTGTTTGTAAAATTTCAAAAAGAACATTAACACCTATTCCTCAGGGTTGTTACTGTGAAGGGAAAATAAGATTCAGGATGTAAAGGCACTTGTAATCTGTGATGCGATTGACAATATTTCTACCACCCATTGAATGTTCACCAGGTGTCAGCCAAAGTGCCTCATGCGTATGATGTCACGTAATCCTCACCACCAAGTATATTTCATTAATCCTTTCACAGTAAATACCATTAACCCCAATTTACAGATAAGGTACAGAGGCTCAGAGAGGTTAAGCAAATGTAATCAGAGACAGGAGAGTGAGTTAAATGGCAGGGCTGGGAGGTAGACTAGGTCTGCTGAGCCAGGAGCTGCGCTCATCGCTGCTGCACTGAGTTGTTATCACTGTGAATAACGAGGGAGCAGTCCTGTCTGTGGATCTGTATTTTTTGCTTCTGTGTCTGAGGCGGGTGGGGAGCAGTTTCTCAAAGTCCTGCTGCAGGAAGAATGAAAGGCCATTCTGTGTGAAGGCTAAGCTTGGGCGGGGGTTAGAGGGGAGATCACTGAGGGCTGTATGGCTGCAGATGGGGGCAGGTGAGGAGGCTGGCTGTGTGCAGGGAGGCTGATCCTGGGCACTGGACATAGCCCTCTCTTGACCCTGCCCTGCCCAGTGTCTGGGTTCCTGGGCTGCCATGAGCAAAAGCTGTGTATACACAGGTAAGCAGGGAAGAAAGCAAGAAATGTCCTTTCTTCTTATTGCCTCCTTAAGGTTGCAGGTGACAGGTAGTTTGAGAATTCAAGAGAAACAAGGAGGAGAAAGAAGCAGTCAGACTAAACTTTCATCTCTTTCATTCTTGGGGCCTTTCCTTGCTTTTCTCATCTGTCCAAATCACCCAGATAGGCTGCAAAGACCCACACCCTCCACAGCAACCATGCCCTCCAAACAAGACAGTCAGCTCCCCCACTCATGTGGCTCTCCCTAACTGACTTGCAAGTTTTTTTAACAAGGTACTCCTCCACCTAGGGTTCCCATTTATATTCTGTTCTTCCAGGAAGCCTTCCTTGATTGAACCAAGCCACTAGATACCATTATAAGCCCTGTTTCTACAATACCTAGGGGCTTGGTTGGCCTTCCTTCAATTCTCTCTATTTCTGTCTCTGTGCTTAGGTAGAAGAGGGAAGGGAAGATTATCATTAGGATGGGAGTTCTCCAGGCAGAAGTAGCATCATCTAACATGCAAAAACAGAAGCAATTAGGGTGTGAAAAAGAAGAGAGAAGGCCTCTGAAGAATCTCATGGTTCCCTTGGAATGCCTGGTCCAGCATGGGGCTCACAACTCTTCAATGAGGGATGGAAGATGATGTCTTGTCTTCTGATGCCCACCTCCGGCAGTCAACTAACTCTTGCTCCCTAACATCAGTCTTGCTCCTTGCTAATTCTTCCCACTTATCCTCACCAAAGAAAGGAAAGCAACTCATCCACCAGCCTAGAGTCCTAATCCTTCAGGGCCTTTACATCCAAGAACACTGGCTGCGAGGTCCCCCAAGTCCTCACTTATTCTGACACCTCACCTCTGCCCAGACCTTCACAGTTTACAACTCCCTGCATAAGGAGCAGCAAAGTGGCAGTTGCTAAGAAAAAGCAGGCATCATTATGCTGTGTTACCGACGAGGATACTAATGTCCAGAGGTCTTCAGACTCTTGGTCTCCCGACTCCCAGTCCAGGCCTCTTCCTACCACATTCAGAGGACTGGTCACGTTCTCTCCAATCCCTCCCCTTCCCCAGCTCCCAGGTTAAAAAAAAAAACTTCCTTATGTCCAAGCTCACTCATCTCAGTGCCTTTCTTCTTCCTCCCATCCCTCCTGGGGGCTTCCCTTACTTCAGCGATTTCTGTTCAGGGGAAAAAAAAGAGAGGGAGCAGGACAGGACAGATCACATGGAGGCAGAAGAAAAGAAAGGGATAGAGTTGATAACAAAAGGGAAGAGAGAGGGTCACAGGCAGATAGAACCAAGCAGAGACAGAAGCACAGCAGAGGCAGAGACCCAGTGAGAACCCCTGAGCTTGAGGGAGACAAAAAGACTGATGGAGCCAGAGGTCCAGCTAGAGGGGCACAGCAGAAGCAGAGACAGAGGTGGAGGCAGGGGGGTGGGGCATGTGGAGCTGGCCTCATTCCTGTGCTGTGTGCAGGAGAGAGCCCCCTCATTATGCAAATGGCCCCGGGTGTTACCCTGCTCTGTGCTCCTTGGGCAGTAGCTGAGAGAGAGAGAAGGGGGGGGCAGGGAGCGCCCCTCCAGGGCCCATACAGACACAGTCATGACCTCACTCCACCCCTCCCCAGTCCTCAGCTCTAGGCCCTCAGCCTATTCCTTCCAGTCCTGCTCCCCTGTTCCCTGAGGAGGCCTTCAAGTGAATCCGAGGAGGGGTGAGCACAGAGAAGAAATGAGGCAACAAAGAGGAAGAAGGGCTGAGTAAAGCTGCGTGAGGAGGAAAAGGAGCAAAAGGGGCAGTTTCTGGGGCCCTGAGGTAGCAGAGCAGGAGAGAGAAAGGGAGAAGCTTCCTCACCACCAAGCCTGTCTGCCAGGAGAGGCTGGGAAATCAAGGGCTAGGTCTCTATCATCCCAACACTCCTGTGCTCTGGCGAGGGGAGCCTTATGTCCAGAAGGCCAAGCCCAGCCCTTGAGCGGCCTGGGCACAGGATGCCAGACCTCACATACCCACATGTCCCGCCAGTGGCTGCCCACATCCCCGTTTGGCTTTCTTCGGTCTGGACCTGGCTTCAGAAGAAGTTAAAAGGAGTTGGGGAGGGAAAGCTAGGGAGATAGAGGGACAGTGGGGGCAGGCATGAGACCAGGAACAGAGAAGGAGAAGTGGAAACTGAAACAGGTAACCGGAGAAGGGGAGAGACTGCCAGGATGCCAAGAGAAAGAGACGGGAGAAGTGGGCTGAGAGCATGGAGAGAAGTTGGGGGCTATTACTGAGCACGGTGAGCTTTGCCCGCCGGGAGCGCAGGGCGGCCTCGGTGGCCTGACATTCATAAGAGGCATCATCAGAGAGCTCGGCATCGGTGATCTCCAGGTTGTACTGCCCGGCGTCTGCAGAGCCCACGACCCGGTACCGCGGCCACGCTGCGGGAACAGAAAGGGTGAGCCCTCCGTGAGCCCCTTCCCAACCTGGGAGCCAGCCTGAATGACCAGGCACATGTTCTGCCCACGTCGGTCCACATCTCATTCTAGGCCAGTATTCCTCCCTCCGCCCTCTCCTGGGATCCCATCCCAGTTGATGAGAATGAGGTCCCAGATGCGGACACTGTGATGTCATAACCTCCCACAGCAAGGCTAGGATCCATAAAACAGGAGGAGGGGACAGGGTGGGGGTGGGGAGCAGAAGTGAGGGATAAGCAGGAGCAGATGAAACCTCCGAAGCTGTTTGCAGACAAATGTCTCTCATAATAATAGGAAAGAAAAAGGGAAAGAAAATAAAGGCAGATACCTGGGAGAAAGGAGAGGGAGAGGGGAGGAGGTATGTGGATGCCAGGAAATATAGGGCATTGCAGCACAGACATGAGCTCACTGGGGCCAGAGGGAAGCCTGAGGCAGGCCAAGGTCTTACCCTCGCTGGCCAAGGGAGGGATGGATGAGGCCCAGCCCCCTGAAGGAACGAACCCCTAACCCAGAGATTCCTGTTCCCTATAGAAGCCGTGGCCCTCTGGAATTCAGTCTCCCTTGCCATCCTTCCTCCAGGCTCCTGCCCACCCCCTCACAATCCCCTGCCCACCCCTTTCCTATTCCCCACTATCAGCTCTCTCCGATTATCTCCGTATGTCCAGAGGCTATCGATTCTTCTCACTCCATATCTATTGATCTCTTTCCCTCTCCCCCAGGCTCTTTCTCTTTCTATCATCAATAGGTTCACCAAATCCGTCTCTTTCCTTTACACACATTGCTCTATACAGACAAATTTCCCCCACCTGTCCTAATACATGGACTCCACAACAAATAATCTCAACAATAAGAATAAAAACATAAATCCCTCCTATACTTTTATACTCACTCTGCTTTACAGTGAACAATGTGTTTTCACAAAGCATATTCTCTCATTTGGTTCAAAACTCACAAATGCACTTACAAGGCAGGCCGGCCTGTGACTATTCTACTATTCTACACAGTGGTAGACTAAGGCCTAGAGACATGAAGTAGCTTTCCTAAGGTTACCTAGCTGGTAGGTGGCAGAAGCAGGTCTAGCCCCAGGTTTTCTGACCCTGCATCCATTCTGCCAGGCGGCCTTTCCAAAAGTATCTTTACCTGCTTTGGAATACAGGAGGTTGGTTTTTTTGGTTGGTTTGTTTATTATTATTTTACTTTTTGTATTTGCTTTAGCACTGGCTCCATAGTGCTTAATAAAGCCTTGTTGAATGAATAAATTAAAAAGTGCTCAGGCTGATATTAAATGAGATTTGGCCTCTGAGCAGACATTGCCTGAGCAGGGGCAGGAGAGAGGCTGGAGCCAAGTCAGACTAGTATGAAACACTACAGGACATGGAAGTTGCTATCCTCTGCTTTGCACCTCCTGCTTTACCTCTGTCTACCTACAGCAGTTCTCGTGGTATCTGTTTGTCTGTCTGTCTGTAGCTCTTTTACATAAAGATCTCTCGGTTTCCTTTGATCTCTCAGGCTTCCCATTGCCTTTTTTGAGCAAGTCCACAGGTTGCAGGAAAGGCAGAGCTGCGGGGTTTGGAAAGCAGTGGAGACAGAGCTCAGGAGGAGAGAGAGAGAGAGAGAGAGAGAAAGAGAGAGAGAGAGAAAGAGAGAGAGAGAGAGAGAGAGAGAGAGAGAAAGCGCCTGACTCACACACACAGGAGAAGAGAGGCTGGAGCACAGAAAAGAGATATGCTGAGATGCACAACTAAGAGATGCTGAGTCAAGGAATCTATTTGGGGGGGTGGGGGGAGGTGTGAGTGCAAAGATGGGGTAGTCTGGATGCTGGGCTGGCTGTGCGGCCCCACTCACCTTTGAGTCCCTGACCCATGCCCAGTGCCAGCCCGTCCTTGGTCCATTGCACGATCCCCGAGTAGTTGAGCAGCACGCAGGGGAGCACGGCCCGCTGTCCGGCCACCACAGTCTGGTCGGCTGGCTCCTGGCTGAAGCGGGTCTGCGTCCCTGGCAAAGCCAAAGCCAACATTGGATAAAGAGAAACGTGAAGAAAGGGGCTCCACCAAGAAGCCACCCTTTCCTGGCACCTGCTCCCACCTTGCATCAGGCTGGAGAGAGAGAGATAAAGACCCTCCAGTCCCAACCCTTTCCCTCCAAGATGTCACGTGCTCACCCTTGATCCCTTTCTCCCTCCATGGCTTTTCCATGACCCATGGGAGTGGTTTCAGGAGCCAAAGTGCTCAGCAGTCATAGAAAGTGGTACAGTGTTATGTAATGGCCTTAGAGTTTGGGCCAGTCAGACCTTCTTCTTTTACAGAGGGCGACACTTACCCAAGGACAGCCAGTAAGCTACAGGCAGAGCTAAGCTACAGGCAGAGCTGAGCTTCGGCACTCCAGGTCCTGGGCTCATCCCTTACCGCCACCCCTCGCGCCCACACCCACGTCAGTCTGTTTCAACACTGGCTCCACAGTGCTCAATAAAGTCTTGTTGAATGAATAAATAAAGAAGTGCTCAGGCTGATATTAAAATTAATTTTTGGCCTCTGAGCAGACATTGCCTGGGCAGGGGGCAGGAGAGAGGCTGGAGCAAAGTATATGTAATGCACATTCCTCCTTTCTAGGAAGTCCATAACACATGCTGCTGGCGATGAGGCAGGCCCTCTCAGTCCTCGAGACATGACCATACCACCATACCTCTACTTGGGCATGTATCGCACGAGGCAACGTGAGGCAATACACATGTGCAACTATGCCAGGTAGAGCTCCCCATGAATGCATCCAGCAAGTGCATAAGGCAGCTTCTATGGAGCAGACATGTCCATGTGTGTGTATGTAGGCTGCCTGGGTGGCTGTGTATCCAAAACAAAGTGGCTCTGAACCTGCTTCATGGCACACTCACCCTGTTCCGTGTGTTTAGCCCTGGATCCCACACACTAGGGGCATGAGTGCCCACACGTGGACACCCTGAACACACTTGGCTTCCCGCACTGTGGCAGCGGAGGCCACGTGACTCTGTTCCCTCTGGCTGTGGGAGCTACACATGGCTGCCCGGCTGGCAGCTCGGCCGGGAGCATTTGATTAGAGAACTGCAGAGTAATTGCCTTTAATTGTGGAGCCTAAATGGAGCAGGGAATTGGATGGCGGTTTCTTCTCCCTCACTGCTCTCCCCCACCCACTCCAGGCATCCCGGTCGCCTCGTGGTGGGCACCGGGCACAGCCCCAGGAGCAGTGCCTCAGCTGTGGGGAAGAGGGCAGGAGATGGAGGGGCTGCGGAATAGCAAAGAGAGAGGTTTAGGGCCTCCTACCCACATCCCCTGAACACGCTGTAACCGAAATCAGCCTTTCCCAGAACTTAGGGGGCTCCTTCCTCTTCTTTCCCTCTCCAACTCCCAAGACTTTATAGAGACCACAATCCCCAAATACAACAGTTTCCAAACTGAGCTTTCCAAATTTCTCCGATCCTCCATCATTCTGTGTGTAAGGATGCAAACCAAACCTGTTCTTCCCCATTCCAAGTCCTCGTTCTAAGTTATCAGAGACAGAACCCTAGTCTTATCTCCTTCCTTCTTCTTCTTCCTACTCCAGCTTCATTTCTCCCTGTCTTTCCAAACCTGCTCCATATTCTTCTCTTTCAAGAAGTCTTCCTAGATTGGTCCCTTAGCTCCTTGGGCAAACACAGCTTGTCCCACCACTCAGCCCTGCTGTCACAGCTCTATCCATGGGATTTCCTATCCCAAGCTATAAGAGAGTCTGTGTCCATGCTTTTATTTGTCATGGGGTAGAGGGCAGCTCGTAGGTTGGGTGTCTGGAACTTCTGCTCAAGGCCAAGGGCCATGCTATCTCTTTCCTTTGAATCTCCCTCGACTTTTGACATCCACATTGGATGCCACACATAAAGGGGACCAAGGAAGAGGGAGCTTGGCCAGGAGTGGATTGATGGCCAGCATATGATTTTATACAAAGAGGTAGCTTCTTTGGGTTAAGTGCGCAAATCTAGCTCTTCGAGTCTGCAGATCAGGAAGTTAGAAACAGGGCCCCTCCCCCACACTGTGAGCGGCTCTCCAACTCTGCCGACCTGACATCCCATCTATGTCTTCTAAAGAAGCAAAGGATAGGCTCACCCACAATTCCAGGGGAGGGGGTGGGTCAGGTGAGCAGCCAACATTATTAATTCAGGCACTGCTCTCATTATTATTCAAATTTATTCATATCATTGCGCATTTCTCTAGTGCAGCTTCATGCTGCAAACTCTCCACACTCACATTTCTCCTTCCCGCGGCCCCCAGAGCCCAAGTCAAGGGCTTGGGAGTGGGGTGGCCTGTGCGCCCTGGCTCAGAGAGGAATTTATATTTACAGCTCTCCTGTATGGGGCCTGGACACCCCAGTCTCCTTTGAAGTCTTCAGAGGACAGTGAGAAGCTGGTTCCTTGTCTACTGGAATGAGGAGGCAGCTGACCCTGCAGCAGGACAAAGGTGGGAAGTCCTTGGGGTCAGAGTCAGATTTGGGGGTATTGCCAGAGAGAGAAGTGGTGTGGCCTCTGTTTGCTCACCTGTACAATGACAAGTCTGGACTAAGGACTGCAAAGTCTCTTTTAAGAGCACAGGTTTAGGAGTTCGCATAGTGTCTCTGCCGCTTCCTAACAGTATGACCTTGTCAGTTACTCTCTAAGCCTCATTTTCCTCATGGTAAATGGGAATGTGAACATCCACCTCCCGGAATGCTGTGAAGAATGGAATGGGATGAGGCGTATGCTATACCTGGTGCATTCCCTCACACGTGCCCACTAAACGGTAGCTATGACCCTTATCTATCCTGGCCAGTAGAGGGACTGCCAGAAACCTGAGCAGTGACATGACAAAGAAGGTCTCTGTCATCCTGGGGATTCTGAAGTAAAATACCCTCTTGACTTAGGCCTGGGTTGAAGCAGCTTAGTCTGGAGACAGAGAGATGGAGGCCATGATCCTAAAGAGAGTCCAGAGAGGAGGGGAAATGAAGGGTTTAGGGAATTTAATTCAGTGGAAAGGCAGTCTAGATCCTGAGCCTGCAAATGTCGCAGGTGACGTTTCCTGGCCCCGAAACAGCCCTTGCAGCCAAGACAGTGTCTGAGACAGAGTCCAGATGCCCCCGGGTTGTCTCGACTTGGCTCATGATTAGGAGAAAGCCCCAAGCCTGCCATCACCAAGTCCCATTCTCTCTACTCTGTACACTCCCGGCTTTTGTCACCCCTTCATGCCCTTGCACAGGCCTTTCCCTTGTGGGACACTGCTCCCTCCTTCCCCCTTGGGATTCAAATAGTTATCTCCTCGGCGAAGTCTTCCATGACTGGCTTGACTGCCTTCAGAGGCCTTTGCACTCACTTCTCACTCTGCTATAGAAGGTCCACACTGCACTGCCCACCCCCATCCCTGCTGGAGGGAGGAGGGTGCACTCCTCACATCTGGACTGTGTCACTCAGAGCTCCAGCCCCATCCCCTAGCACAGAGGCCTGGCTGCCAGGCACACAGCAGGTGTTCTGAGTAAGTCTGTTGATTGATGGAGTGAGAGTGAGCAAATGCCTGAGTAAACAGTTCTGCCTTGTGGAAAGGAGGCAGAGCACCCCCCACCTCAGGTCGGGCTCACAGACTCCAGCAAAAGCAGAGACAGGGCAGGAGAATGGAGGGACAAGACAAGGTTCTCCCTGCAATGAGAGGAGGGACAGTGCTGAGGCATGGCTTGAAGACAGTCCTGGGAGGCTCCTTGAAAGAGTAGAGCTAGGCCAGGTGGAGGGAACAGAACTCTGGAAGATTCCAATGCAATGATGGAGGTGGGTAATGAGGAGATATGGGGATTGCTGAGGAAAAAGCCTAAAAAGTGAGCAATGAGGCACACAGGTATCAGACAGGACACAACTGTAAGGGCAGAGGTGTCCTGGTAGCATTAGGAGGAGGGCTGGGTGTGTCTTTGCGTGTCAAGATGGCACCAAGAACCAGTATCAGTTGAAGGGTACACACAACTCTGAGGTCCTGTTGGCCTGGCCTTTCACCATGCATGACACAGAGCGGAACTGGGGGCAAAGTTTCTGTCCCATCAGCTCACTTCCAGGAAATAAAGCCAGCACTAAACAGAAATGCAGAGAAATTGCTGGCTGCAGGATGGGGATGTGGGGCCAGGGAGCCAGGTGGGAGGCGATTCAGGAAGGGCCTGCCCACAGAGAACAGGAAAGCAAGACCGGCCTCCCTTAGCGGCAGCGTCAAATAACCACTGTCCTTGCCTGCCTGGCAGCGTCAGTGTAAGGCAAGGGCGAATCATGTGTTTTAAAATGAATTCCTTCCTGCTTTGATCCTGCTCCCTCCCTCCCTGTCTTCAGACACCATCACAGATGTGGTGAGCTCCGGGCAGTCATTGTGACCCTCTGCACACAGGCGCAGGAGGACCACACTCACACACACAGACCTGGTGAGAGGTGCAAAGGGTGCTGAGAAATAGAGACAAAGACAGAGGCAGAGAGAGAAGGAAAGGAATGAGACTGGAGAAGAAGAGAGAAGGGAAGAGGAGATCTTGGTTAGAAAGAGGCCAGGAAAGAAAAAGAAGATCCAGAAAGAAAAGCACCAGGAAAGGCCCCACCCATGGAGTCATAGAGACCCAGGCCAAGGCAGGAAAGAAGACTGAGGGTGGCTGAGAGATGGAGACACAAGAAAGACAAAGAACACAGGGCAGGGAGCTGCATGGTGAGTGTGCAGGCTGGGCAGGAGGGCTGCTGGGCGGAGGCCCCATCTCCTGCTCCTTCTCCCTGAGACGTCTTGTCAAGTATGTTACCACGGGCTGGGGGCGGGCCTCAGACTCCAGGTACCCTCTCGCCCCCTCACTGTTGCCACCAGGACAGGAGATTCCTAGGAGGCTTGGCCCGGGTGTTCAGGCAGCTGAAAGCTGAACAGGGTGGGAAGGGTGAGGGGAGCACAGAGCTGGGGAAACCTCAACTTCCCACCAGCTTGCCCTCAGCTCTCTCCCAGACCTTCCTCCTTTCCTAACTCCTCACCTTCATCCATCGCCTCACGCTGTAACTCAGAGCACCTCTGGCCTCCCACTGGGAATAGTTTCCTCTGCATTCTTGGGGCTTCTGGATGTAGCATGTACAACCTGACTTGGATTAAAAGTCACTTGTGTGTGTGTTTCCATCTCTCCCACTGCCCTGGAAGCCCCAGGAGAACAGAGACGCTTGGATTTACCTTTCTTGTCCCTTCGATGCCAGCAATGCTTAATAATAACTCTCAATAATAAGATGTCGACTATGTGCCAGGCGCCAAGGCAGATGCCTTATAGACATTATTTCTAGTATTAAAATCCACTATACAGTGGTGGTTCATATCTCCATTTTCAAGAAAAGAGAAATAGGCCCAGGGTGCTTAAGGTATAGACATTAAGTGATAGAGATGGGAATGAACTCAGGATTTTAGGCTGAATAGTCCCTGTTGTTGGCACTGTGCCGTGTTAATGAATATCCAAGAAGTTTCTCCTGAATAAACTCGACTCCCGGCCCGCACCCCAGAGAACCGATGACCCTAAGCTCTGAGCCTGTCTACCACTCCTGGTCTTCACTTTATACCTAAGACTCCCTCTCCACCCTGTTGACATCCTGGGAGGGCAGTGCTCCTCAGATCTGGGGCTGGCCAGTGCCCTACAGCCACACAAGACTTGTCTCACATGATGCCACCAACTAAAGGAGACAGCTTGGTGTAAACACCTCCACATGAAGGGGAGTGGTTCCCAAGGCTGAAACGACCATCAACAGCATCCAGAGAGGTTTCAGTGATTTGCAAAATGCCAACCTTTAAGTCAGTGAGACTAGTTCACTAAATGTAACCTACAGCCAAATAAGGCCCGTTATTATTTCTAATAAGGCTCAGAGAGATAAGCATTGTCCCTCTAGTTACACAGCTGGTTATTATTGAAGCCAGTAAGCAAAGCAAGGAGCCAAGACACCTGCTTCCCCTGGAATGCCATCATAATAGTCTGACTACTGCTGTCTTCCCACCCCTCACCATCCCTCTGAGTCTTCCTAGCTCAGACTCTGGCCATTGTGTAAACCTGTCTGTCCCTTGGCCTCTCCATCTCCCCTTAATGCTGTCCCCTCACCCCGGACACCTCTTTTCCCACCGCTCCTTCTCAATCCTGATCTTTCCGGGGTGACACTGCCTTCCAGCTGTTCTCCGACTCCCTCCTCCACCCTCAGCACAGCACTGGGGTCTCAAGTCAGGCCAGGAAAGGTCACCTGTCTCAGCCTCTGTGTGTGAACACATCTCCTGGACCCATTGGGCCTATCCCTGGGGCTGAGACCAGGCGCTCCCACGAAGGCCTGGTGAGAACTGAGGGATCAAATCCCATTTTTGACTGAGAATTATTAAGTGACCTCTAAACCTATCATAGAGAAGCTGGAAATGCTTACCGACTCTCAGAGACATGTGTTGTGTAGTTCTCATGGGCACACATGTACCATACCACACAAGCACACATCTTCACTGGTACACACTCAAATACACACCCTTCCTGCACCTTTGCAGTCAAGTACGTGTTTCTGCACCCCATGGGTACCTGTCTGCACCCCGTCTTGGGCCACGTGCCCTGGCAGTCATGCTTCCAGAGCCCCGCCTGCCAGGCCTGCCAGGAAACAGAGAGAAAGCGGGGCCAAGAAGGCCAGGCCCTGTCTCCCCAGATTTGTCAAGAGCAGTAATGAACCCCCGGGGCCGGAGCAGGCCCCACGCTCTCCACTCTGGATCGCTGCGGGTTCAAAGAGAAGCCTCTGATTCACACCGACAGCTTTCAGATGGAACTAAATCCGTCCACACTCCACTCTTCTTCCCTCTCTCTGCTCGCACAGCGCGTCTTTGCTCTTCCCCCACCCTCATTGTTCTTCCCCACCACCCAGACCCCAGCCATTCCCGTCCTGTTGTAAGAAAAGTGCAACAGGACCCTCTCGCCAAGAAAAGAGGATTGCAATTCTCTGGGCAGGGTCAGCAAAGGGGAGAGGAGAGAAGATAGGGAGATTTGCACTTTTGATAGAGGAAAGAAGACAGAGAAGGGAGAAAGTGAGGGTGGGAGGGAGGGTGATAAGGGAGTGCTGAGGCAGGCACAGTGCGGACAGAAAGGAAAGACAGACACTTGCTCACGGGAGGCAGATAGAGAAGCAGGTTCGCTATGACCCTCAGGCGAGCAGCTCATGGGAGGAAAGCACCAGGCCTGCCTAGCCATGAGACTTTTGACACTGTAACCCGTTTCTCTGACAGGTTGAGAAACCAAGGGTCAGAAAGCAGTCTCAGGTATGGCTGTTTGTAGATGTCAGGTGATACGGATATCAGATGAAGAGTCAGAAATGACACACTGCACTTCTCAAAGACAAGTTTCCAAACACTCACAGATTATCACCCCCACTCTCCTGTCCACCAGCATTTATGATATCAAAGTACCTTGCCTTCACTTCACAGACTGAAGTGAAAATGACAGCGAACAGTAAGGGCCTCAAATGCTTTGACTCAACTGACTACCGATATTCACCACCTTCCCTTCCTTCCCATTTTTGGTCCTTTCTCATCCCAGGAAGCTGAACTCATAGGTAGAAGAACCAGTTTCCCCTCCCTCCCCACAACCTGCTTGACCAAGCCATCCTGATGTCTACCTCCAAGGCCAGGGTATGATAAGAACAGCTGAAGGGGAATCAGTCCAGGGACCAGATGGGATTTTACAAGTGGTCCACAATCTGGCCTGGTTTTCTTGCACTTGAGCATACCACAGAGGCCGGCTGCAGGGTCTGGCTGGTATTCATAGCGATAGGGCACAGGAGTTTACTGATCTGGGCCAGTGGATTAATCACCAAAAGAGAGAGAAACAGAATCTTGAAAGAGGCAAGGGGAACTAGCCCAACACCACCTGCCAGGGACAGAGTACTCTGGGCCTGGGTCAGGAAGTCTGAGCTTACTGGTCCTGGTTCTGCTACCATCCAGCCGCATGGCTCTGGGAAGGTCGCTTCACATCTCTGGGTCTTGGCTTCCTTAAATTGTAAAGAGAGGGAGCTGAATTACTTGGCCCCCAAAGGCCTTTCCAGCTCTGATGTTCTAAGATTCTGCTACAGCATCTCCTGCTCTCCTGGGACCTCAGCCAGACCTTGCTGACACACCTAAGGACTCAGCCCTGTGTTCCATCCCTCTCAGACTGTGTAAGAGAACTGGCACATCTGGGGCCATCCTGGCATTTCCTCCAGCAAGGGTGTAGAGGGAGGTTTGTGGGTTTGTGACACTAAGACAGTGGCTGAGACGGCCCAGATGATGTACGTAGCACAGGAAAAGAAAGGCTATCCTTTGTTTTCCCCTGTAAGGAACTCCTCTTCTTTCACTAGGTTCATGGTAGGAAAAAGGAGGATAGAGGGCAAGCAATCTTGGGTCTCTGAAGTGATTAGCCAGCCCAGGCCCACTCACAATGACTTTGAGCTCCTGAACTAAAAAACATCAGCAGGTGCAGCTAGAAACAACCCCCGCCCCTCACTGCCCACCCCGTGTGGCCCCATTTGGATCTCCAGCCCCTCTACCCTGCTAGCCCAAGGCACTTGGGCTAGACCCGATCTGACAAATCTATGCAAATGTGCCCTGGCAGGGGACTCTGAGAATGTTTAATGGGAAGGGCAATGGCATTGTGAGCCCAAGTGGTGTTGGATGTAGCAGGTATGACAGAAGGATGCAGAAAGGCGGGTGGCAGGGATGGTGGATGGTTCTGCCGAAAAACTGAATTTCTGTCTGGCTCCAGTGGGCAAGGAAAGGGCCATGCGGGAGAGAGGAGGCAGGTGGCCAGCAAGGACGTACGTAGCTCAGATACGACAGAGGATAAGAGGAAGGAGAGTAAAAGACAGAGAGAGAGAAGGAGAAGAGAGAGCAGAAACTCAAATAATCATAAAGCCAGAGAAGGCTGGAAGAGCTAGAGTAAGGCACCGGGAGCTGGCATGGGAAGGCAGGAGAGGAAGAAAATGATCTGCCTGGCTTCCTCCTCTCAACCTGCAGAAGAGAACGAAGGAGCAGTTCAAACTTCTGGGTCTCCCTCCAGCAATCCCCAAGTCCACAGAGCGAGAGGAAAAGAAATTGAGACATAGGACACTGAAAGAGAAGGCCCGATGTGCAAAGACAAAACGAGAATACTGCAGAGAAAAGGAGGGGAGAGAGAGTCACAGACAGAAAATAGAAAGCAAAGTAGATAAAGAGAAAGTTGGTGGCCCAAAGAGTGAGAAAGGTTTAAGAGAGGTTTTTGGGTTTTTTTGTTGTTGTTTTTGTTTTTCCCAGTGATAAGGTACAAATATTGCTTCCATTTTTTTTAAATGCCAGCTTATTTTTTTTTTCACACTATATATACATAATTTTTTTAACACTTTATTTTTTTATTTTCCCCCATCTCCCCTCCCCTCTCCCTTCTGGTCCATTGTCCATGTCCATGAGTCTCTGTTTGTTCTGTTCATTTGTTGCTTTTAGGTTCATATTCCACATGTGATATCATGTGACTTTCAACCTTTTCTGTCTGGCTTATTTCACTTAGTATGATTATTTCAAGGTCCATCCATGTTGTTGCAAACGGCAGTATTTCATCTCTTCTTATGGCTTCTTATCAAGAGTTTTAAGGTCAGGTGGAAAGGAACTGAGGTGACAATGGTATGAAAGAGACAGAAAATAAGACAAAGAGACAGGAAAGGGAAAGAGAATAAAATTAAAGTAGAAAAAGAATCTGAAGGTTAGAGCTGGAAATGCCTTGATCACCACCAGCACAATACCTTTATTTTGAAGAAACTGAGGGTCAGCAAAGGAGAGAGGTATTTGGAGCGGGTATGTCTCCAAATTCCTGGTGGCTTCTGAGCCAGTCTCCTAATTACAGAGAGCTCCCTTCTCCAGAGATGGCACAGCCCCAAATCTGCCAGTCCTGCATCGATGGCGGGGGTAAGGTGGGAGGCGAGGAACGTACCTGGAAACCGTCCTTCACTAAAAGAAGGGAGGTGAAAGGGGAGCTTAGCGAGAAATTATGGAGGAGAAGCCTGGGAAGATGGATACAAATGGGAAGTGAGAATTAAGGGAGAAAAAAGTAATGCGACCATCTGGGAGACAAGATAAGGACAGAGAAGAGAGGGGAAAAAAATGGACAAGGCTGGGGAGGGCGGATGGCAGAGGCCTGGAGGTTGTGCAGGCAGATGGGCAGGGAGGTCTGTGGAGGATTACCACCCTCTGGGCCCATCTGAAGGTCTGGAGCATTTAGGTCAAAGAAAAAGAGAGAAATCCTGGAGAGAAGGAGGGATTTTTGAAAGGATTAGCTGAAGGAAGGGAGGAGCCAAGAATGAGGCAAATGGTATCTGAGGTAATTCCGAATGCAACTAAGGGCTGGGCCCCTGTATCTCCCCGCAAAGACTGTCCCAAGTTACTGCTACCTCCAGCCTCCTTCCCAAAGGCATCCCCCCCTAGGGGCTAGCTAATCTTTGCCCCAGGCAGCAGTGTGCTCTCCACGAGAGAGATCAATGAGTCACTCCTCTTCTCCACCCCTGCCTTTTTCAGGGTGAACTAAGTTTGTCCTGGGGCTTAACTCATTCTCTCTTCCTACATTAATCCCCCTCCTCTGACTCCTCCCTCAGGCAGAAGGACAAAAGGCCTCCTGCAGAGGTCCCCAGATCCTCTCCATAGAGGTCTCTTGGCACTTTTAGCAACAGCTCCAGAATAAATATCCTTGACTCTTAGAAATCTAGAAAGGTGAGGGCTGGGCAGCAATAAGGAGGGCATTCTCTCTTTTACCCTGAAACCCTGAAAAAGTGCCAGGAGGAAATCCACTCTTCTGATAACAGGAGCTCTTAAGGGCACTTCTCTATTTCTAAGGCGAATGAGCTTTATTATATTTCTGCACCCCTTCACACACCTTCCTTCCCCTCAAAAAGAAAAAGAAAAAGACCAGCAGATCCTGGTGTTAGACCTTAATCTCCTTTCAGAGCCTAGAACCCTTCATCATGGATAACTTTGCAGATTCTCCAGCACTTGCCAGATGGACTGTCTGACTCTATGAGCCAGGTGAGCAACTGATACAGGAGGGCTTGGGGCTGGCTCTCTACTAGGGCCTCCGAGAAAGGCTGACTTAGCAGACATGCTACAGGCCCATCACACAGTAGTTTCCCCAGGCCCCATAAATGAGCCTTCATTACAAGACCCCAGGACAGACATTAATCACTGTGGCTCCCAGGGTAGCAGATTTTTAAATTTTTATAAGGACTTTCTAATAGTAATGACAGTAAGCTCCCCATCACTGGAGGTGTTCACGGAAAGGGTGGAGGACCACTTGATGGCAATGTTCCAGAGGGCCCTGGGTAACATTTTGATCCCTTTCAATTCTGGTACTTTTTAAAAATTCTATTCACACACCTCATACATTTTTTTCCTTATTTTGGATGCACACCTATCAAACAATCAATTTGTAATAGTTTGATAAAGGTGGACTGAAATGATTTGCAATACTGAAGTTTAAAGGAAGGAATTCTGAAACGAGCCATCTGCAGATTAATGAATACTTCAGAATATGGTCTAGGATAGAAGCCAAAGATATAAGTAAAAACTTTTGTCCCATGGCAATTAACCACGAAACTTCAATAGGGCAGCAATGGGACCTGAACATAATCATGTTTTATTTAGACCTGTAATTTAGTTTGTGGCTGTACTGTATTTTAATCTGGCTCTTTTTTCACATGACTAGATTGTAAACTCCTTGGAGCAACAGATGTATCTTAGTTGTGCATCTTCCAAAGTTACTAGTACAAAAGTGCTTTGCACAGAACAGGTGCTCAACAAATGCTTGTCTGAATTAATAATGAATGTATAAATCACTTGTACTCAGAAGTCAACTCAATTCAATATTCATTAATTCATGTAACAAACTTTTTTTTTTTTTAAGTGTCTACTACATCCCAGGCACTGTCCTGGGCTCTGAGATGCAAAGTGAATAAGAAAGACCGATCCTGCCATCACCCAGCTTACAGTCTAGCAGACATTCCCAAGTATCCAGGGAAAACGGCATGATGAGCGTCATGATAAAGCACAGAAAAAGTGCCTTATATCAATGAATAAATTGCACTTTTTACATGCCTGTCTTCCATATGGTCTTCTTTTGGGCTGAGATCCATATCTTGTTGGCCTCTGGGTAGCCCTTTCTACACACATACTGGTTAGACATTGAAGGCCTTGCTCGGCACACAGTATGTTCGATAAATATACATTTACTTACTGAAGTTGAGCTTCAAGGCTCAATGCCTTCAAGCATTGAAGACGAGGGATTTCGACAGCCAGAGAACTGGGGGGAGGGCATTCTAGACAAGGAAAACAGCGTGAGCCAAGACATAGAGGCACGAACGACCAGTGAGCGGCTGGAATTCAGGCACATAAAGAAAGGGGAACTAAGGTCATATCTCTTTAAAAATTAAACTCTTTCTCCTTCTGGGCATTCCTCAGTCTCTGCCCTCCAGAAATTTCTAGGTTGTTGAGAGAGACTGGACACAGACAAAGAGAGAGGTCCAGATTCAGAAAGACAAAGTGGAAGCTGTCTGCAACATGTCGACCTGGTAAGGTTCAGGGATGGGCTTAGAAGAATCAGAAGGAATAGGAGGCTGTTTGGTGTTGTGTGTGTTGTGTGGGGGGTGGGGCGTGAAGGGGTTACAGGTGTCCTTGTTTGCACTCATGTGTCTAGTGAGCTAATGTGTGTTACTAAACATCTAGCCACCCAAAAGGAGAATGGGGCACTTCTGCCTGTAACTAGAACATTCTAGGCTTTTCTAATTAATTTCCATGAAAAAGATTTCCCACAAAGGCACTCTAAAGACCCTAAGTTCGGGTCATCTGGATCAGTCCTGCGTAAAGTAAAAGCAGCTCCCACTGGCTGGCTGCTGAACTGATCCCTCTGACTTGATTCATTTTACACGTGCAAGGGGCACGGAATGTTAATTTGCCACAGGGAGCTAAGAGAGCCTGGAAGTGGAGGCTCTGTAATTAACAGCTGTAGGAGGAGGCTCTCAGTAGGCAGTGGCCAGCATAGGGAGGGAGGACCCAAAGGGAGCGCTTCAGGGTTGATGATGCTGGGTCTGGAGGCTAGGGCTGGGAACTCTGGTCTCTCTGTCTGCTCCTGATCTTTGCTGCTCTGCCTGATTCGGTTTGGTTATCAGGTGGAACACAAATGCCCCAAGAACAGGGGAAGCCCAGGGGGAGCAAAACCATTCATCTAACCACTGTTTGAATTTATAGGACATTGAGGGGGGACATGGTAGTGGTGACCAAGTGGGAATCCATGGCGAGGATCCATGGAAAGACATTCTCTTCAAGGCCATGCATACTGGTGACTGTTTCTGGGACACCCCCCCCCCCCAAAGCAGGCGAAAGCCAGGGCTGCTCTGTGGCCTTATTTCCATGAAGGAGGCAAGTATTTAGCAGAAAGGGGAGAGCAACTTATCTGTATACATGCCAGCCATCCCGCCATCTCCTAGCAGGCCAATATCCATCCAGGGCCTGCTACATATCCTTTGAACTCCTTCCTCCAGGCAGTTTTCCCAGAGGGGTTGTAAAGAAGGTATTACTGTTCCTCTCCCACCCCATTCAAACCACTCACTCTGGCCCTACCCTCATCAGCTTCTCACATGTCCCCTTTTCAACTTTTCTACTCACCAAAAATTTCACTGATCTGGGGACACCCAACGCTGCTCACTGTCTTGTGTCCTGTATCAGCCTCAGGACAGCCCATAGGCCAGAGAAACCAGGAGCATGTCACTGATGCAGGTGTCCACTAAAGATTCACAAAAGGCTGCACATAGAGAGGCTTGATGGGGCCCGTGACAAAGAGGGAAAAGACACGCAGGCATAGGAGAAACCTTGGAGAAAGCAGTCTGCCTCTTCCTTCACACTGTTTCTTTGATTCTTCCCTTCCCTTTTCAATCTCTCTGTGTCTCCCTAGCCCCCAGCAAAATGGGGACAGGGGTCGCTCTGTTTTTTTCCTCCCTGGTCTCTGCGATAACCTAATGATTTCTCATTTAGCTGCCCAGCCCTCAGTGGGGAGAGGCTCCCTTTGATTGCTTGTGACACCAATCTCACAACAAATTTAGCACTTCATTTCCTGGACGAGCCAATATTCCTCCTCGATTATCTGCCTGCGAGGGGGACAGGGTGCCGTGCATGCCAATGAACAGTTTATGTCTTCCCAGGATAGCAGAGCCAATCAAGCTCACGGTCCTAAGAAGGATGGATGAGGTGGAGTGGGGTGGGAAGAGGTTCTCATGAGAGCACAGGAGGACTCCAAGAGCAAAGAAAAGGTAGCGGAGGGGGTAGGGAAAAGGGAGGACAGTGGGGAACAAACAGAAGCCTCTGGACACCTGGCCCTCAGCAAGTTTATGTGCAGATTCTCTAAAACGGAAGGTGGGGATGGGAACAGTTTGACCTTTGCTCACATAATTCTGGAACTTCCTTCCCAAGCGACTCTTGAAATTCTGCCTTTTCATCCATCCACCCTCTAAACAACTGGCATAAGGCTAATGGAGAGAGAAGAAGGTAACCCTGGAGTCATGCTATTTCACCCTAAAATGAAACAAGGAAAGAAGAGACACTTTCCTACTCTGTGCCCCCATGCCAGCATTCCTCCACACCTGTATCTTTTCTACCAAAATCACTTGCTCCTGGTTAGGAGGCCAGAAGGGGTGAAGATCCTCTGAGGGCTCTGCCCCATATGAATGATGAGGGGAGGTGAAAAGAAATTTCTCCAGCCCAAGAGGCCAATGAGTTTGAGTGATGGGGCTGGAGGTTCTCGGAAGGGAGGTACCGAAGGAGGAAGGGCAGACTGAAATAAGAGCCAAAGGGGACTTCTGATGAGACCCCGGAAAATGGATCAAAGAGAAGGAGGGAGGGAGTGATGTGGAAGTGTTGCTTTGGGGCAAGAGGGGAAACCAGGGAAGGCCAGGGAACCCTGAGAACTCCAGCAGAGACAGAAGCGTCCCAAATATGTAAAAGAAGAGTGGGATCCTAGAGCTAGGAGTGGCAGTGGTGCCAGGAAGAAGGGTCTCATGGGCGCATCTGGTTCATCTGTAGTGACTATGGACCAAGGGATGGAGAAGGAGGGACAAGGCTCAGAGACTCCCAGAATGTGAGCTGCGAGAAGACAGGCCCTGTCCCCGGGGAATGTAGGATGCGGGACTCCTGCCAGGAAAGGCAGAGAAAGCCGAGTGAAGGAGTAAAGAGGAAGGGACTGATCACTAAGAGGGGTGGCAGATGGTTGCTGTCATTAAACAGATCCCAGCAAGTCCAGGAAGCCTTAGACAGCAGAGACAAGCTTGGGTGAGCAGCTTGTGAGGGAGGGGAAATTACAGAGCAGAGACTTGGAAGGACCTTAACCAGAAGCCTCACACCAACCTGTACGGTTACGCACAGTCTAATCTTTATTCCTCCTTCCACAGGAACCTCTAATGCAACCTCAACCCCAGGACGAACTCCAACACAAACCTAGTCCTAATAATCATTCTAACCCCAAATCCTAACCGGAACATGAGCTTCTTGAAGGTAACGCATCTCAAATTCTTTCAGTATCTGGTCAGCAGAAGTCATCAATAGATGTTGATTTAAAAAAATGAGCACATAAACCAAACTTTAACCCTTATCTTTAACAGTCACTCCTACTTTAAGCCTGACCGCCCCATCCTGTCTACCCCAGTGGCCATACTGAGACCTGGTCAATCTCAAGTGCAAGCTCTGACTATATCCCCACCCCAATTTTAAAGGCCACTGTCCCTAACAACAATGTCACTAACTCTAATCTCATTTGTCCTGCCCCTGCACCTCTGGATAGATGGTTACAATTCATCTGGGCAAACGAAGGTAGAGACAAAAGACATCAACTCAACCTGGAGGCCAAATCAAGGTGGGAATGCTGGCTCCTCAATTCTTATAGATGGTGGTTCCTGTCCCTAACCCAGCTACCCAGAGCTTTATGCCCCAGGGACTAGGTCCCAAAAAGTGGGGCTGAACAAAGCTCTAGGGTCCAGGACAAAAGTCTGATGCTTGAGACCCCGGGAGTTAGATGTGAACAGGCTTGTTTGAGCAGAGAGAAATGTGACAGAGAATAAATGAACGACCTCCAGTTCAGGGGGCAGAGGCTTGAACCTCTTCCGCTCACAGCGGTGACCCTGGGATCCCTTTGCTCAGACACAGGGTGCAGGAGCCCTTCACAGGGTGCCCATGGGAAGCCCCCTGGTGGGAGGGGTGCTGTGAAGGTGCCAGATTGCTTTGGAGACTCTTCCTATTTGCCACATGACTCTGGAGCAAGGCTCTCCACATCTCTCAGGACCTGTCACTGTGGCACCTGGGAGAGGAGCTGAGTGTTATATTCTGTTCTTGCTACAGCCGAATCTGATTATGGGGACGAGTGATGGATGAGCTGGGTTTGCACCCCAGATCAGAGAGCGGGATGATAGAGTTCGTCTGTCACTCTTTCCCCACAGGATGAACCATCAGGTCTGAGATGTCATTTGGAACATACGCACCTCAGACGTATCTTCCTAACCAAGATCCCAGGGAGACTGTAAATCCCTCTCCGACCATTTCTTGATATAAAGACCTTTGAGCACCAAAGCCCCTGCACAAGCTCCCCGAGTTCTGCTGAAATAAGAATTAGGAAATTAGGTATAAGAACCTCAGGCCTTGGGGGAGACCCATTGCCTCTGGCCAGCTGCCACAACCATGGGGGCACTTTGAGGAAAGGGGTGGAAAGCTTGCCTCTGCTTGGTGAGGGGCCTCCAGGCAATTTTCAGTGACAGCCATGGGCCTCAGAAGCCAGGGGCAGGGCAGGGAGGGAGAAGGGAGAAAGACAGCACAGAATAATAATGAAGGATTTTTAATAACTCGTCAGCTATGGTGTCAGCTGAACAGCAGCGGCAGCACAACCCGTTGGGAAAACTTTGTGAAGAACTGTCTTCCCAGGAAGTAAGAGGAGTCAGAAGGGCTGAGGGCAAGGGGAAGCATTCTTCTCAACCGCAGCCTCACAAAGCTGTGAGTTAGCATCCAGCCAGTGGTGTAGGATGAAGTGCAAACAGGATTACAGAACCCCAGGCCTGGCCCTCTGGGAGCCTCCACGCCTGGCCAGACCTAGGGCCACAGACATGGCTGAAGACAGGAGCAATCTAGGACATCACAGAGCACAGGCAAGCCCCTCTAGGAAAACACTTCTTCCAAATTGCTCTATGAAATCAATCAGTTGGAAGGTAATTACATGCTTATCAAAGGGCTTCTTCTTTTTACCTAATAACTCACCAAGGAATTGTTTGAAGTAGGAGTGTCTTCAAAGAATATTAGAGAAAGCCCTGGTGACCACTTTTTCAATGGCCTCATTTTTCAGATGAGGGCACTGAGGTTCAAAGATATTGCAAAGACAGTTGATGACAGAGCAGGATTCCTGGAAATGAGAAATCCAGGTCTCCTAAAAGTGAGTATGATTTTACAAACGGAATTTCCATATACCTTTCAGGGGTCTGACTGCTGCAAAGAGGCCAGTCTCCTGGTGCTCCAGTGCATCAAGGGCAGCGTCCTTTGGGATGGAAACAATAGGAAAACTTGGGGTAGCCCATCAGAAACACTATACATCCTCTCTTTCCCTCGGATCACTCTAGGAGGGCTTTCTGGAAGCAGTGGCTATAGATGTAGGCTGGGAATGGAGACATTACCTGAGCCCTGAGAGTGACAGGTAGAAAAGGGCTCAGTGGCATGCATAGAGGGGCATATTCTAGGTCTATGAAAAACCCTGGAGAGGAATGGAAAAATGGAAGTACTTATCATACACATGTGTGAAAGGCACAGGGTTCATGGTGGGAGGGCTGAGAAAGGTTCCAGGTCTTAGAAGATCAAAGACCCTACAGACTTAGTGGTTTTGAACAGACCACAGGGTCCACATAAGTGAGCTAGCTGGGTAACCCTGGAAGCCCTGGCGGCCTGCAGAGAGAGCACCCCACATCCCCAAAATAGAAGAGAAAAAAGGGTGTCATCCCTTAGTTGCCTACACTTTAGGCCACAGTGCTGGGAGCAGGGGACTCACAGGTCTGTACCACCAACTCCCAAGAGCCCACAAAGGCAGTGGCACCTGAGGATCCCAGGCCCTGGCACACAGAAGGCACTTAGCTAGGGTCTGATGAATGAACTGTTGGGACCATTCTAGAAGGTAAATAAAAAAGAAATGCAGGTCCGGAAGAAGAGAGTGCGGTGACAAGGGGAAGCAGCTCCGCACCCTGGCAGAAAGCCAAGACTGAATGATTCCTCCCTGTCACAGAAAGAAAAACTAAGGCACCCAGGATTGGGCACATGTTCCAGAGGAGACGTTCTGAAACAAACCTGGCAGGCAGCCCCCCGCCCAGCCAGCAGCTCTGGAAGATGTAAAGTGCTATCTAAACATGATGCATTATTAACACTTCAGAAATCATATTTCACAGCCGCCCGGCTGGAGCTGGGAAATGAATTCTTCCTCCTGCTCTCTGGCAGGGGAATTACTGTCGAAGCCAAATGTGACAGCAACGACATGTGACCAGGGGCCAAGAGAGGGTTGAAGGTGGAGGACATGGGCACCAACCCCAGGCAGGTCCTGGGTTCTCCTCCACTACCTGCGGCTTCGAATTGAACACTCGCAACCCAAGCAAGGTGGCCAAGCTGACCCCTGCCTCTCCCACCTCATGGTGACTCACCTTGAGGAGTCCCTGGCAGAGGGCAGACAGAGCTGTGACCCAGCCTCTTACCCCCAGACCACTGCTGAACACCTCCCCAGGTGCAGCACCTCATCCTGCCTCTGTGAAAAGGAGTTACAGAGGGTGGAAGATGCTCCGACCTGATAAGAGACAAGTCCTCAGGAGATCTAGGTGGACAAGGGACCCTAAGTCTCTACCACAGGACTTCAAAGAAGAGGAGGTACAGAGCAGGTTGGGGAGGAGTGCAATGAGGAAGGAGCTGGAATGAGTGTCCTGGATGGACTGAGTGGCCTCCAGGTAGGCCAAGAGGTAGAAAAGGAAATGATTTTGCCCAATGGGGCTGGAAGCAAAGAAGTGGGCAGGACACAGAGTCGGGGGCGGCACATCTCTGGCAGAAGGGAGGAAGCAGGCACTGACCTGCATCCTGTCCTCACTGGAGAATCACAGCCACAGAATAGGGAGGAAGGAGGGAGGAGAGGGAGAGTCCTGCCTGCAAAGACCAGTGCCTGTTCAACAGTAAGAAAAAAGGCCTCATGTGGTGGGTGTGGAAGGAAAGCTGCCAATGTCACTGTCATCCCCATCCCAGGACCCAACGCCAGTCTCTCTTGAGGGCACTGGGCTCCTGTCTGTGTGCTCCGCTGGCAGTGCAGGCAGCTTGTAATTAGGCAGAGGAAACAGACAAACCAATTTTCAGTTAAAACCTTCCTTATCTAAGGGGCGCATAGATGTAAAGGCAGGGAGGTCTGATTCTTTTCTAAGCCAGCCTCCAACATCCGCAGTGCCTGGAAGGAGACACAGGGAGGGAGCCCAGGCAGCCCTGGCGTCATATAAATTCTGCTCATAATTACATGATTTTCAGCACCATGAGATGCCAATAAAGTATTTGCAAGGCACACAAATTAACTGCGTGTTGGCATTCCTGAGATGGTGCTTGGGCAGCCAGGACACAAGGAGAGGGCTGCTGTGTCTACCTATATGGTTGGGGGTGTCCAGGCTGCTGATGCAGACTCCTCCCTAGTTTCTCAGCCAAGACCTAAGCTATTCAGGTTCCCAGACCTGCCAGCTCATCTCTCTGGACCCCCAGCTCTGGGAGCAAGGAGAGTTGGGCTGAGGCACTACAAGGGGCTGTTGGTGATGACAGCAAATGTTAGGCTCCCTCTGCTTCCAAGTCTGGTCTCTTTCCTTGCTCCTGCCTTATTCAGGAGGGCCAACAACAGGCTAGGCAATCTGGGCTGCCTCCATCTCATTCAGAGGGGAAGGCATGTGCCAGTCCAAAGTGCTTGGGGCTTAGATTCAATCAGGTGCCAGCTCCGCCTCTCAGAGGCACAGTTTCATCGAAGGTAAAATAGGAATAGTGGATGGCCCAAGAAAGGGGGCAGCAAGAAAGCCCAAAGCCCTCACTGACAAAGCTTGGTGAAGTGTGCACCCCCATCGTACCCCATATCCTCCCAGTAAACTTGTCAAGGTCAGGACTTCATCTTCTCCATCTCTCTACTGTTTCAATGTCCCCCAGCACAGCTTTCTCTACAGGAGTAGATATCAGATAACATAAATATTTGTTGTGTTGAACAGAATGGAGGGAGATAGAGGATGAAGAATTCTAACAGCAATTTGATGGGGGCAGAGTAACAAAAAACATCTCTTCGGAGTCAGAACTGGGTCTGAACCCCAACTCCGCCATTTACTACCAGGGAGATGTGGCTGAGCCCATACCCTTCTAAAGCCCCTGTTTCCTCATCTGTGAAGTGCACGTGCTGGACACAAGGTGTGTAAGATGCCTCTGACTCTTGAGATAGTGTGTCAGGGAGTGAGATCTGAGAACCATTCTGAGAAAATGTCATGATAAGTTTCTGGCACTGACTGAGGTCGGTCACCAGCACATTACTCAGCGCTCAGTATGACATTTGGGACAATCAAAAACCATATAATGGTAATAATGATGTTTCTGTAAAAATCCACAGGCAAGGAGCTGGGGGTCCAGAGAGATGAGCTGGCAGGTCTGGGAACCTGAATAGCTTAGGTCTTGGCTGGCAAGAAATCTTGTTTATAACCTCTGTGGAAGAGTTTATCAAGTTGAAGCAGTCTACCCTCTGTCCCCACCCTCACTCACCTCAGCTCCAATCCATTCCCACCACTTTCTTGATTATCCTTCTGCCCATGGTTCCAGCAAAAACTGGAAGAACTCTGAAACCTAAATAATTGATTCAGTTCAATTCTACTCTATTCTAATTAGCAAACAAGTATTGGTGACCTAATATGTGCCAGAGTTTATGCTAAGCACCAGGCTCAGGCTAATCATCAGCTTTGGTATTTAGGAGAGAAATAATTAATTCCAATGGTGGGAAAAGAGGAGAGAGTGAATATGAGAAGGGTCTGTGCAAGGGGGTAAATTAAGCTTCGAACCAGCAAATATGAAAGTAAAGCGAACCTGGGCACAAAGAACAATGAAGACAAAGGGAAGGAAGTATGTATTGTGTCTGGGGAGGAGTCTGGTGTAGCTGGAGCTCTGGATATTTGTGGAAGGGCAGAGTTTTGAGGATTAAAGGTGATTAATCTCCTTAAATGCACTTGCAAGCTACATGTGCCCGGCAGTTATACAGCGCTGTGTTTTTATTGTTTATGGAAGATAAGAAAGGATAGGTAGACTAGGATCAGAGTGTGGCAGGTCTTGAATGCCATTCGTTCTTCATCTATTCAACATTCAATGTGCATTTACCCTACTGTGTGGTGGGCACTGTGCAAGAGGCTAGAGACAGGAAGTAGAATCCCATATGCCTCCTCTCAAGGAATGTACAGACTTTAACTCAGAATGCAACATGAGATTCTAGGGGCCATGATATAAACATCAAAGGGATATAATGGACACACAGAGAAAGAAATGGTCCATTTGGCCTGGAAGGGGGTGCGGGGGAGTGGGTGGTAGTCAGGCTGGTTTCATAAAGGGTATATCACTTAGACTAAGATTTGAAAAATGGAATGTGTTCACTGAGCAGATAAGAGGAATGTTGGTATAGGGGTGGATAATTCCTCCAGGCAGAATATAAATGTGCGTGAAGGCTCAAGGGTATGGATTTTGGGTGGACTGTGGCATCTGCAAGGTTCTGATTAACTAGAAAGAGAAAGAGGGAACAGAAACAGGGAAAGGGAGGTAAGCTGGGGTCAGGTTATAAAGGGTTTTACATGCCGGATCAAGACTTTGGATTTTATCACAGTGGTTAAGGGAAGTGAATGAAGAATTTGAAAGAATACTCTGCCAGTCACTGGGGGAGGGTAGGCACAGCAGGGGAGCTGCAGCGCTGTTCCTGGGGAGAAATTATAAGGACATAAAATGAAGACAGTGGATAATGAGAAATGGAATATATGTGAAATATATGAGGGAGTTAGAATCAACAGGATTTAAAGGTTGGGAGAATGTGGAAGCTAAGGCGAAGGGGAGCGTTTTGAATTTGGGTAACCAGACAGTAAGCAACGGCAATTATGGGAATCCTGCAGAAGGGTGTGGTAGTTGGGGTGGCCTGGCAACCATCCAAGGATGTTCTAAGGAGTGTGGACTTTATCCTGTAAATGATGGGGAGTCACTGATGGGTAGATTTTCTAAAAATTACTCTTGCACCCACCCCAGAGAAAGAGTAAGCAAGAGAGAAGAATAAGATAGGGGAAGGGAGAGAGTGGGAGGGAGAAGTGAGTGGCTACCCATTTACCACGTCCCACGAAAGAGGAGATAGCCACAAGTCAAGTGCAGTGACAGTCATTTTAGTGTTGGTATTGTGGCTGTGTGTTAGTTATCGGTAATGTTGACAGTTGTGAGGATTAAATGAGATATACACATAGTAAGTATTTTAAATTATTAGCCAGTGTCACATTGTTATTGTTTCATTAATGCCGACTCTGCCATCTACAGGTATTTGTTGTGTATCCATGAACCATTAATAATAACAGCTTATCATCTGTGATTATAGATGACAAAAGCTGGAAAGAGGAGCTGGGAGTCAGGGTTCTCAGGTATCCCCTTGCTTCAGGAAAGGCCACAGGAAGGAGAGGAAGCCCTTCTAGGCAGAGGGACAGCATGAGCACAGTCACAGAGGCAGGAGGACTGCAAAGGCATTGAGTACAAGTGTGAGTGTGAGCAAACCTTACAGCTGCACTAGGCTGTCTGCATGCTCCTTGCCCTCCACTCACCAGGGTTCTCCCACGTCCACCATCACAATAGTTGAGCGTTCTCTAGACAACACTAAAGGCTGAGGAGGGAACCTTTGTTCTGAGCGATGGTAAGCAGATGTCCTTTCTCCCCAATAAAGTTTATGCTAAAGCAGGAGAAAGGGAGGATGGACATGAAGGAAGGAGGACTTCCTGCTCTCAAGTTTTCAGGAATGAAGAAAAAAGTTGGAAAAGTGTAGATAGTGAAGGATCAAATGGACAGCAGCTGTCTGACCACACTTTTCAGAATCATGGAATGATCAGCTAGAAGAAACCCATGTGAAATAATCCAATCCAGATGAAAAACCCAAGGCCCAAAGAGGTGAAGTGAGTTTCCCCAAGTCAGAGCCGGTGACCAGCAAAGACAAAAGCATAACTCAGTCTACCTGGACTCCTAACCAGGTGCCATCTCACCCCCACCCCAGTTCCCTGTAACCATAAAAGTCCCTGAGCATAGAACGTTCTGCACTACAGTGCTGAGTGGCCTCTTAGGATTAAGTGACTACTGTGTTTATGTTCACCTCTTCGTCCTCCATCTGATTTCCCTGGGATGGAGGGGATCGTGTCTGATCCTGTTCTTACCAGGACGCTGCAGGTACAGTACACATCATAGGTCCAGCAGTCCCTGGAACCAGGCATTCCCGGCCAACTGTTCTAGATACTCTCTCCAACTATGTGTGCCCATGCACACACACTCATACACACCTCTCTTCCCCGACCCCCACCTCCAGACACTGATTTTTGGCTTTAAACATGAAAAACTGCCAAGTCTTTGGTCTTCACCCAGGAATTTCCAGGACTTGCTCACCAACTCTTGAGACCAGCTCAGTCCATAAAAGCTGGGACTCTGACTCTGGCCCTGGCTCACAAGCCTGCAGTGACTACTGTGATCTGGGCATCGTCAGCCTCATTTCCTTCGTTCTGCTGCTGACCCTGCTCCTTCCGCCACCCCCCATTTAAACAGAGTCCTCACCCCAGACTCTTCCCTGTCTTACCTTATACCAGGTACCCCCAAACATCCATCTAAGGGTCTCAATTCTGTCTGTCCACACCCACTCCCTCAGGTGATGTCCTCATCATTGCTCCCTGGACTATTGTGACAACCTCCTAATGGCTCCCCCTGCCCTCCACTTGCTCCTCTTAAATCCATTCTCCACACAGTTGCCAGCATGAGTTTTCTAAAACACAAATCTAACATCATTGCCCTGTGAAAACCCTTCAAAGACTCCTCGGTGACTTCAGATAAAGTTCAAATTAGGTCAGGTCGGGCCCAGCCCAGCTGCTGCTCACCTCTTTAGCATCATCTTCTGCTCTCTTCAATATGCACTATACCTTCTAAAAATCCCTGAGTGTCAGAGGTATCTGCACACTGCAAGCTGCATCCTACCTTAGTACTCTGCCTCAGCATGTTCCCCTCTCCTGCCACTCAGCTCACTCCTCTTCGTCCTTCAAGACATTGTTCAGGATCAGTGCCCCAGGAGCCTTCCTTAAACCCCTAGCCTGGGCCAAGGCCCCATCCCAAGCTCCACGGTACTTGCACATCCTGTGACTCTGTGAAGCTCTGAGCTATAAGCTCCTTGAGGACAGATGCTAAGTTTTTAATTCATCCTTACACTTATCAAAGATGGCTGGCTCTTAGTAGACTCTCAACTAACCTCTGTTGTATCGAACTGAACCTAAAAGTTGATTTTTTCCACCTTTTCCACCTCCCACACTGCCTTGTCCTACAAATATTTTATTCATTCTGTCTCCTCACTTGCTAATCCCAGTTTTTCTTCTTCTCCAATGCATCCCTAAGGCCCCTTCTTCCAGGAAGCCTTTCCTGATAAGCCCCACCTGACTGCTTCTCTTGATATCTCCGAGCTCAGAGCTCAGACGGGACTACATCCCTTAGCATCTCAACCTTACCTTTTACTTCTCCCTTAAAAGTAAGCTCTACTATGAAATTGGACTGCTCATTCTTTCTCAAAGACATTAAATGCTTTGCACTCTTGGTCAATGTCATTCTATTTCCTACCCTCACAATTCCTCCTCCAGCGGTGGGGCGAGGGCTTTGCCTCCCACCTGTGGCAGCGCCCAGCACACATTTTTTACTGTAACAGGGGGATCGGCTGTGGTTGTTAAGGGCCCGCGTTGAACTGCTGACTTGTATGTCTTATGTTATTTTTGTACGTGTGCAAAGGTGTATATTCTCTTTTCCTTTCTTACGTGCTTCACTTCACCTCTGTGTGTTCCAATTTGGATGACATCTCTGAGAACTCTTCCCGCTTTAATGTTCTGTGATTCTGCAGCTGTGAGTTCACTGAGGGCTGGAACTAGATCTATTTCTTCCCTTGTAGCTTCAGGACACGAGAGCTTTAAAAAATCATGCTGAATGAAAGCCTTGCCTCGTCTTTGTTTTTCTCTTTTTTCCTTTTAAGGGAGGCAGCAGAACATAGCAGCTACTGTTGACTCAGTAGCCAGCTCTGCTCCTCAACCTGGGGTAATGTGCTTCACCTCTCTGTGCCTCAGTTTCCTCATTTGTAAAATGAAGATAATATTGGTATTTTATCATAGATAGATAGTAAGCCAGAAGTAAGTTGTTGTTGTTTGTTGTTGTTGTTGTTGTTGTTGTTGTTGTTATCCCATTCTTCTTCCTTCCATTCTTCTTATTTACAGTTTTTGGATATCTCACACTCTTTAATTTTTTGGACTTAATAGGTCTCATTAACATCAGAGGAACCCAAGGACTGCTGGTCCACAAAGTCCAAGGAATCCCAGTTTTAAGCCACTCTCGAGTTTCCAGAGATCTAGAACTAAGAGAATGTGAAGCAAGATCAAGAAAAAGGGGAGGGTTGGGACCAGAGCTGAGGAACAGAAGAGAAAGTCTGGCTTAATTAGAGCAGATTAAAATATGGGAACCAGACTGAAGATAGCTCCAAGAACTCTGGGGAGGGGCACAGGCTATGAAACATTCCAAAAGAGACCAACACCTGGCCCCAAAGCACTTTAGTACATGGGTCAGAGTAGATTATAATCAGTGTGGCTGAGTGCTTGGCAGCTCAGAGAAGGGTGTGTACATAGGACTGAGACTCATGAACTTAATTCTGGCCCTAGCTCCACCTTTATAATAATTATGTGACCTTAGGCAAGGCTCACTGCTCTGAGCCTCAGTTAACCCAACTATAAAACAGGGATAACAGGATGATCTTGGCAGGGCTGTTGTGAGGATTAAATGTGCTCTGTAAATGATAAAGCACCACCCATCTATTAGCCATCATTTTTATTAAGGCTGTATCTACACGGCCTAGTCATCCAGAAAATGTACCTGATAACTGAGGTTCAAGTACCTTTTAAGCCTCATTTATTTAAGCCAAATAGGTTTTCAGTTATCAGAAGGAAGAATATCCTCAGTGGACATTTATGGCTCCCCCGCCCAGCCTGACCTTTCCTTGAACCCTATTCCCTACTCCAGTCAGACACAGGGGCCCCTGTTGGCTCTTCCACACTTTATTACAATTGTTTGCCTGGGTAGCTCTCCTGCACTAGCCAGCAGAGCTGTCTTCATCACGACTTCTTCCCCGGTGCCTGTGTCAGTGCTGTCACAGAGTAGGCACCAATGTTAGTGTTTTGAACGAGTAAATAAATGGATGCACAAAGTTCTTATAGAGCTGCACTACTATCCTCCTCTTTGAGGCTTCCGACTTTCGGTCCTAGTTCTTCTCTCTGAGGTCACATAAAATAAATCTAAGTCGCCTCCATATGACAGTACTTTAAGCATGTGAAGAGAATTATGTCTCCAGTCTCCTCCTGATCAAACATCCCTAGTTTCCTAAACAATTTTTTAAAAATTCTCTTTATCCAATATCCAGCTGCTGTCCCATTTCTCTGCTCTCCTTTGTAGCAAGACTACTTAAGAGTAGTTTGTATAATAATTCTTCTCCCATTCTCTCATGGACTTATACCAGAACATTTCTGGTCAAGGTCACCAGTACCTCTAAATTGCTAAATCCAACATTAATTCTCATTTTATTCCTTATCTTGCTTGATGAGTCAGCAGCATTTGTGACAGTTGATCATGGCCTCCCTGGGTTTGCAGGACCCACGCTCCCCTGCTTCTCCCCTTCTCCTGCCCCATTCACATTCTCCTTTGCTAGTTCCTCCTTGTCTTATTGTTGGAGTGATCCACGGTCCCAGGGTCCTATCCTCGGCTCGCTTCTCTCTCTCCATTCACTTCCTCAGTGAATTCGCCCAGTTATATATTTTTAAACACTATCTCTACATTGATGTTCTAGCAAATCTGTCCAATTTAGATTTCTCTCTCAAGCTCCAGGCACATGTGTCAAACTGTTGATTTAACATCTCCACTTGGGTGTCTGATTGGCATTTCACACTAGTGTGCCCAAAGCTGAGCTCCTGATCTTCCATCCTCCCAGTAAATGACAACTTCATACCTCTAGGTCCTCAAGACAAAACTTGAGTCATCCTCCACTAGTCTCCTTCTCACCCTGCAACCGTCCAGCAGTAAATCCCACTAGTTCTAATTTCAAAATAATTCCAGAGATGGACCTTTCAATAAAAAGGCGGTGCTGTAATAAATCATAAATTCCTAACTGGGCAAGTCATAGTAGGTAGTCATGCCCCAGGCTATAACTTCTTTAATGCAAGAATTTTAAGCCAACCTGTTCTATTACTATTCTTGTGCACCTGGGTCGACACGCCTTTGAAATGCCAGAGTATCCATAGTTAGTGCAGACTCCACAGGTTTAAGGGCATAGTCAGTCCCCAACAAGACTGTCCTCACTTCAGAAACCAGCTGCAGTAGCCACCCTCTGGGTGGCACATAGTCTTCACTAACCTGTAACCCAATCCCAGTCTTGTTTTCTCCTACCTACAAGCAATCTTCCTTATATTCCATCCTTAATTCCAGACGCATAAAACAAACTGCGAACTGTTATTCTTCAGAGCATTCGAGATCTTGTTTCCCAGCAAGATCAATCTTGGCTCAAATGAACTCTCATAAAAACTTTCTACAGGTTTGGACATTTCCTACATTGACAACCACTTCACATGGCTCCGCTAGTACCATCGTTGCCTGTGCCATCATCTTGTGTCTGGATGACTGCAGTAGCTGCCTAATAGGTCTCCCTGTTTCCAGACTTCCTTCACACAGGCTATTTTTAACATAACAGCCAGAGCGACTGTTAAAAAAAGAAAGTATATGTCACTTCTGCTGAAAACCTACCAACTTCCAATTTCATTCAGAGTAAAAACCCACATCTTTGTGATTCCTTCAGGATCTTGTCCTATAATAACTTGTCTGGCCTTTGTCTTGGGTTCCTGGATAGATGTTCTAAACCCTTGGACTTGCCCAAATGATAGGAGTGCCTTTGTTATTCATGATGGCCCCTTGGACCATACTTGAGTTTATGCTAATAAACTTGGGTTTGTGCTAGATGAGAGCTGGTCCTGCTGGAAAGACCAACCATATGATTAGAGAGCTGGAGCTTTGGGCCACTGATATCAGCCTGACCTACTGACAAACAAGGAAAGGAAGCAGAAAGTGATTGGGTTTCAATCACAGGGCCAATGATTCAACAATGAAACCCCAATAAAAACTCTGGACACTGAGGCTCAGGGCACTTCCTGGTAGGTGGATACTTTGATGTGCTGGGAGGGTGAACCTTGGTTCCACAGGTAGAAGTCATGGAAGTTCCACGCTTGGGTGGGACACTCTCAGACCTTACCCTATGTATCTCTTCATTTGGTTGGTCCCAGCTTTTATTCTTTATAATAGAACTATAAGTAGGCACTTTCCTGATTCTGTGAGTTCTATCAAATTATTGAAACTGAGGGGGCCATGGGAACCTTTGAATTTGTTACCAGCTGGTCAGAAGTGTGGATGGCCTTGGGACTCCCAAACATGCAGCTGGTGTCTGAACTGAGGACAGTCTTGTTGGGGGCTATGCCCTTAAACCTGTGGAGTGGTTAGCATCAGAATTGTATTGCAGTATTATAGCCCTTCATGATCTGTGCGCATGTGCGTGCACACACACACCTTATTTCTATTACTACTTCTATTGCTTTACTACATACAATGGAATTTTCCTCAAACACACTAGGCACACTTTATATTTGCTGTTCTTTCTGCCTGGACTGCTTGCCCCCCTTACTATGTCTGCTTCCTTACTATCTTTAGATCTTTTCTCAGTTATCACCCTCTGAGTAAGTTCTTCCCTAATTACACTACTTCAAATTGTACCACTGCTCTACCACACTCCAGATTCTTTCTGTTGCTTTATTATTCCCCATAGTACATATCAATATTCAATTTCCTATTCGTTTTACTTATTAATTTATTTATTGTCTCCGTCTCATGAGCTTTATAAGGTCCTTGAGGGTAACAATATTTCCCCCCTATTTTGTTCTTTTCTGTATCCTCAGTAACTTAGAAGAAGTGCACTTTAAAAATAATGAATGAATAAATAAACCTTATGATTTCTAGAAGCTTTACCACTGTCCTCTTCTAGGGAAGTCCGGTTTGTTCACTCTCCATTAAAATGGGTATCCAGAAAGGATGGATGCTCCCTGGCTTGGACCTCCCAGTGCAGTAAAGGGCTGTCCCCTCCTCCCTGCAGGATTTCACACTAATCCCTGAAGTAGTAGGACTGGGTGTTATTTCTCACCTTCACAGGCAGGTAGCGGTGGATTCACCTCCTCCTCTGCCACTTTTTTCGATAGCTGCCTTTTACATAATGCTTCCTATATACGGCATTTATCTGGCCTTGCAGACATTGCTTGTTTTCAGAAAGTCAGGGTCTATGTCTATCTTGCTCACTTTTGTATATCTAGCATGTGTAGGAAAAAAGGGGGCCACATGCTAAACCTGACAAGCTTAGGGGAAGCCTGCATAGGGGGGCCTCACAAACTCAGAGACCAAAAGTAACCACATGGGATGGTCTAAATATAAAAATTCCTAACTAAAAGTGGGTAGTGGTGGGTAGTCACATCCTTGGCCTATAGCTTCCTTGACAAGGGTCAATTTTTACCTTAAGTGAACCTGTTTATTGTCTTTTTGCATCTAAGATAGCATACCCTTGGAATGTCAGAGTAATCTTTCCCAGACCCCTCAGGGTACAACCTCCCACCAGAGCACAGGACCACAGATCCCCTCATTGTTATCTTGTTCCCTGAATACCATCTCCATGTGCTGTGAATGTTAATTATTAACTATTCTGTACCCACCAATGTAAAAGAAGTATGTGTCTCTTGCTTTTACTTTTTATTCAATCTCAGAGATTTCCCCACTTTGTCTTCTCCCGCCTCCCTAATCCACCACCAATGATTTCATGTAACTCTCCAGTCTCCTCCTTTGATTCTAATGAATAAAATGAGCTATAAAACTACCATCCTTTGGATCATTTTCTCAATCTGTTGAGATTTTGCTTCATGGCAATTGGTGTCAGTTTGGCTCAAATAAACTCTTATAAAACTTTTTCTTAGGCTGGATATTCTTTCATCAATATTTATTTGGCATAGCCAGCAGGATTCCAAAGAAGCTCACTCAGAACCACCCTGTGGACCTGGGTGGTGCTAGGTACCAGCAGGGGCCCCTCGAACCCAATGGGCTCCTCGCTTTGTATCAGGTGAACTTGGGTGAGTCATCGCTTGGAATCTAGGACCTTCCCTTTGCTTGTGGTAGAGGGTCTGACTTTACTTGAGCTTTCCTTAGAAAATTTTTGAAGTGGTACTAAAGGGTAGGAGTCGAAATGGACAGTCGGTTTTAATTTCATCTTTTCAGATGGAATTAATTACTGCAAGTCTGAACAAAACTTTTTGCTGGAGAAATGAGAGTCTGAACTTGTTCGGCTCTGAATATAAGGGGCATATACTACCTCCAGCTCAAACTTTAAGTATTCTTAGGTGACTAAGAATCTACGTGGAGGTGTTTAAGGGTACTCCTCAAAACGAGTAGGGCTCCATAGGGAATTCCAACACATTCGTAATTAAATAAATGACTCATCCAGGGACGCGCACATAAAGGTTGGTTATCTAGCCCTCCAACTCCTCATGATTATATTAGACATCTGGGGAGAGAAACTGAGACATGTAAGAGGATTGAAGCGACTCGGACGTTACAGACCCTTGGAGCTCAACCCATAAGCAGCACGCTTCATTCAATCCTCCCTAGAACTTTGTTCAGATTCTGCAGATATCCAAAGAACAAAACTAACATGGGAAACTGTGCCCCTAAAGTCGACAAATCCCAAGAACCCCAGCTCCCCATTAATACTCTTGCAGGATAAATGTACAGTTTCTATAGAATTTCAACTTGCAAGGACCTACAGAAATGGGAAAATTTAACTAAAAATGATATCAGCTGGAGATGACCACAATGGGGAACTTTTTATACCTCCAAATTAATTTTTCTGCATGTTCAGTTGGAAAAGGTTGGCTCTAAAATTAAACTGAATGATTGGGAAGCTCATCTTGATTGAAAATTAGAAGCTTCTAGGCAAAGCACAGATAAATTCTTTACAGGAAGTTAGTAAGAAAAATTTAGAGACAGTCTCTGAACTAAAGAAGCCTTCTGAAACTGATAAATGCCAACACCCCATTCTTCTTCACTGTCCAGCTGCTCCACTATATCCTTTGCTTTCTGAGCTTCCTCGTCCAGACTCGGACCTCCTCCTCCCTTCCTCCTTCCTCTTCTATCTCCTCTTTATTTCCCCACCACTACTCCCTACTGACCTAGAGGAAACTGAGACTAGGAATCTAGACCAAGATAGACTAGAAAAAACAGAAATTCTGCCAGCTCCCTTTAGGAAAAACCTGGTCTCAGGCAAAAGGGAACTAGTGATTGTATAGGTTCCTTGGACTAGAACAGAATTAAGGAATCTAACTAAAGATTTCTTGACCTTCTCTAGGACCCTGATGGGTTTGCAAAGGAATTTGATTTAATCGTTAGAACATGTGATCCCGGCTATTCTGACTTATTCCAATTAAAACACCTACTGGTTTCTGAGAACAAAGCAACAGTATGGCTGAACAAGGTTCCCTGGGAAACTCCTGTACAGGACTTTTCAAAACAGAGATACAGACCAAGAAAAATGCAGGGAATTAGCCCACTGGCTTTACCAAGCCATACTTGAGATTTTCCCCTGGAAAATGGACTGGACCAAGATCTGGCAATGTAAGAAAAAGCCTGATGAACCAGTGCCTGATTTCTTTGAATGTTTTGAAAAAATTTTTTCAAACAGTACTCAGGTCTGTCTCCATACAGTTTTAAGGAACATCAAAATGATTTCTTACCAAATTCAGCATTTTTGGAAGGACTAGATGAAGAGCTTGTAACTCTGATTAAACAGCATAAATTAAACTGGCCAACCATGTGTACTGATTAACTGGCAATTCTGGCTGATCGACTATCTAAAACTATTCAAAAGAGAGAAAAAGATAAAGCTGCCATAATCATAAACTTATAGCTCTAGCAATTAAGCAATCAGGTGATACCCCCGCCCCCCTCCCCCGAAGGTCTCTTAGACAAGAGGAGAGAGGAGTCTGTTTTTATTGTGGAAAGCCAGGTCACCTTAAGAAGGATTGTAACAAACTGTAAGTGTGGTTCAGAAAAAGAAAAGAAACAGGGATGCTCCTGAGACTTGCTAATACTTTAGGAGAAACTGAAATTACCATAAAAATTACTAACGCCCTTGTAGATGCTGGGGCTCTTTACTTGTTCTTAACCCTACCCAATTAAGTTGCCCTCTCCCTTGGAGTAAAGCTGTAGGGACTTCTAATCAACCAATGCCTGTTTTCAAATCAGGACCTGTTCCCTTCCAACTAGAGCATGTTATGGTGGAACATACATTTTTACTAGTCAAATCTGTCCCAATCACCTGATAGAGATTTTCTTGAAAACCATGACCCGCATATCCTTTCCCCAGAAGGGCAAAATGCATTTAGAACTAAATAAATCAGATACTGAACCAACTGGAAAGGTAATGATTTTAAAGGAACCACCACAAGAGGTAACTAACCTTGAGACTAACCATTTCTTGCAAGACGTTCCAATGCAACTTTGGGCCCTTTCCATTACAGATATTGGCAAGATTAAGTCAGTCACTGAAATTCAAATAAGTATTGACAATACTTTGCCTCTACCTAATATTTGCCAATATCTTCTAACACCTGATGCACTAGCTGGAATTAAGCCCATCGTATAAGATTACTTAAAAAGGGAGCTTATAATTCCATGTACAAGCCCCTGTAATTCTCCTACCCTTCTAGTAAAGACATCAAGTGGGAAAGGATGGAGATTTGTACAGAATCTCAGAGTGATAAATAAAATAGTTATTCCCAGATATCCTGTGGTTCCAAATCCACTTACTCTCTTATCAGCCATTCCTGTGGACTGCCAATATTTTTCAGTAATAGATTTATGTAGTGCCTTTTTCAGCATTCCTGTAGAAAAAGACAGTCAATATCTCTTTGTCTTCACCTAGGAAGATCACCAGTTTACTTGGACTGCAATGCCCTAGGGATATACAGAGAGTCCACTTATTTCACTCAGAAACTAAAGGCTGATTTAAATGACATAGATTTTCCCAAACATTCCACTCTAATCTAACATGTGGATGATTTACTCTTATGCTCTAGACTCTTCAAAGGACACAGTCTATCTATAGCTAGCTATAAAAGGACATAAGGTCTCAAAGGACTAGCCTCAATTTTGTTTGTCCCAAGTAAAAAACCTTGGCCATCTCATATCTAAGGATGGGCTATTGATTAATCCTGAAAGGTTTGAGGAATCCTACCCTTTTCTTTTCCAAAAACAAGAAACAGCTTAGAGGATTCCTGGGTCTGATTGGATACTGTGACAACTGGGTTCCAAATTTTTCTTCGATGGCCCATCTTCCATATGTGTTATTAAAATCAGATCAACCTGATCCAATTCAATGTAACCTGGAAGGAAAACAAGCTGTAAAAGCTCTAAAGGAAGATTTCTCTAAAGCTCCAGTTCTGGGACATCCTAATTATAAACTTCCTTTCTTCTTTTTCATACATTAAAACAAAGGAAATGCTTTAGTAGTTCTAATTCAAAAACATAGAGATCATCATCAGTCTATAGGATATTACAGACAGCCATTAGACTCGGTAGCAAGAGGGCCCCTCCCTGCATGAGGTCCATCTCTGCTACAGCCCAGTTATGCAAACAAACAGAAGAGATGTTATTGGCTCTCCTTTAACTATGCTCCTCATTCTGTTGAATCTTTACTGATCCCTCAGCACACTCAACACTCCTGTCAGCTGGCTGGCTTCTTATGAAGTACTCCTGCTTTCTGTGCTTAATATTACTTTAACTCAATGTAACAGTCTTAACTCAGCAACTGTATAACCCTCTTTATAGGATGAAGACACCCGCAACTGTTTTGCTTACTGACCACCTTCTTGTCCCTAGGAATGGTTTATAGGAAACCCCTGTTGATAGCACTACCTAATTTGGGTCACAGGTGGCTATTACCCGAAAGACAAACAGGGACATTACCGAGCTGCACATGCAATAAATTCCATGGCTGATTAATTGAAAGCTCTTATTTACCTGAAATAAGATCTGCCTAGCAAGCCAAATTAATTGTTCTAGCTTGAGCCTGTCAATTGGTTAAAGATCAAGTAGCCAATATTTACTATGATAGTCGATGCCTTTGGCGTAGCTCAAAACTTTGGAATGTTGTGGAAGCAGTGAGGCTTCTTAACTTCCTCAGGGCAGCCCATAAAGAATGGAAAACAGGTTGTAGAATTATTAGATGCCATACAGCAACTGAGACAATTGACAATTATCAAAATTCCAGGACATTCTAAAGCTGTCACCATGGAAGCACAAGGAAATCATTTAGCCGACGCTGCAGCTAAATGGGAAGCATTAAATGGCCAAATTGTCCAGACCTGAGAATGTTCCTTGCTTCCTATTAAGTCAATAAAAGACTCTCTTCCAACAGACGGCTACAGAAGAAGAAAAGAGGATATGGCCACAAAAAGGGGGAACCTTCAGCCCGGGCAAGCAGATATGGCTTGGACCCAACCAGTCTTACTTATAGGAGTTCAACTGCCTATACTTCAACATTTACATGAGCTAACACACTGGGATCCTGAAAGATGATTTCATGGAGTAAATAATATTACTGGAAACCTACCAGTGTAGCTCATAAAATGTAAATCAGATGTTCTATCTGCCCAAAACATAACCTAGGAAAACCACTCCATGGGTCCCAGAGACTCTCTCACTTTCCTTAGGCCCCTTTGAAGTATGGCAATTGGATTTTTTCCAAATGCCACCACCTCAGGGAAACAAATATGTATTAGTTATGATTTGTATGTTTTCTCACTGGGTTGAGGCATTCCCTTGCAGGAGAGCAATAGCCTTAACGGTAGGTAAATTTTTGCTGGAAAAAATAACTCCCAGCTGGGGAATTCTTGCTGAGTTACATAGTGACCAAGAGACTCATTTCACTGGGCAAATAATGCAATCCATCTGTAACATTTGGCCTATTCTATAGCATTTTCATTATGCTTAGTACCCCCAGTCTTCTGGATTGGTGGAATGTACCAATGGTACAACCAAAATTCAACTAGCCAGGGAAGCGGGCAGGTAAAAATTAAAAAGAAAAAAAAAAAAATCAACTAGCCAAAATTTCAGAAGCGTTTAATCTCCCCTGGGCAAATGCTCTCCCTATAGTGCTCCTCAACCTGAGACCTACTCCTTTTGGTAAACATAGCCTTTCTCCTTATTAGTCACTGGCACCCTGTGCATCTGGATGAAGGGGCTTATGCACCAAACTTACGAAAAGGAAGCATTCTACATTATTGTCAAGGGCTTATTAACAAGCTTAAAGTTTTTGATAATTAGTAACTGATTCATTTCATAGTGTGCTCCCAGGAGACGAAGACTTCGAAAGACCATGGCTTACAACCAAGAGATTTAGTCTAGTGGAAAAGACATCAAATAAAAGGTTCTCTCCAACCTCGTTGGAAGGGACCTGGTCAGATATTACTAACTAAACTATGTGCAGTCAAGCATAAAGGAATTAACTCATAGATTCACATTTCTCATTTTAAAAAAGGTACCTAACAGCGAATGGACATCTACTCCTCTGTCTGACACTTGCCTCTGCCTACAGTAGACATCAAAGACTCTTCAAGAACAAGAAGTCACTGACATCGAAGGCAGACAGCAATCCCAAGACATCAGCGAGGCCTATATGCTCACAAATTGATGGCATACTTGTTTAATCATTTTAATCATTTTTTTTTTATTTTTTGCCTTATAATAAAAATAAATTTGTTCTTTGAACTTCTCTCAAACTTTATTCTTATATCACCTAATTGCTAATGATTGATGAAGATATATAAAAATGATTTTAACATTGTTATTACCCTTCTTACGATTTCTTAATGGAAACAGTATCTGTCTTTCCAGACCCCTCCCTTACTGGACATGATAATTTTAACTTGGGTACCTACTAATCTTTCCCATCTAGTAGACAATGATACTCTGATTATCCGTTATGAAAATGAAGCTAAACGCCTTCTTAGCCATGCATTAGTCCTCTCCTACTATTAATATCAACTTTGGTACATTTTTTGTCTGGATATAGCAATTATAAAGGACCCATTCTGGGCAAATACCTTCAAGAACATCTCCCTGATAATTTCCCTCATTGGATTATATATTGCTCTAATTTAGATGTGCATTGTATAATTATAGGAATGGATGATGAAAAATTAAGAAAAATACTGAGTATGATAGGAAAAGGCTTGCAGCAGCCTACCCCACCTGTCATTGTATATGTCCTCAAACTCACCAGCCATGCTCATGTGGCTGGATGCCTTATAAAACAGGGAAAAAAATCAATGGGTCCTCATTTCAGAAATTATTGAGATTACTTGGTAGGTAGAAATGTCTGTAACTACTCTATGCTTTTGGGAAGCCTTATGAAATACTCAAACTCCAGCTCAGCTCATTCCGGGGTTACCTCTACTCATTTAAGTATGGCATGGGAAATTCAACATTTTGGAGTCCACTAAGTATACCCCAGTTGTTCCCAGGCTATAGCCATCCAATTGCAACAACATTCCTGATGGATCCAACACCATCGGCCTTCTATAAGAAATAAAAAGGGAATTCTTGAACGATTAGGGGCTGGCCTTGGTATTCTGAGACGAGCTGAAATTGCAGTTAATGAAGAATGTCATTCATTAGATAAAGACTCTATCTAAAATAGGTCTTATAAAGGAAATGTGATTTCAAGAAGAAGAATGGGAAGCAGCATGGAAAGACAATGAGGACTTAACTCAATGGATAGAACAGACTCAACAGACTATAAAAACTCATGCACAAACCCAACAATGGAACCATTGTTCTGTATACCTGAAACTAATATAAAATAATTTTTTTAATGCAAAAACAACAACAATAACAACAAAAAACACCAACAGTGGGAATGTGCCTGTATCCTAACTCAACAGGGCCTATTATCCATGCCAGTGCAAATGGAATCTGAAGTAGCTATGAAACAATGGCTGGCTATAATGAATGCAGAAACCCAGGCTGGACACTTATGGAACTCTTTTGGTCTTCCTGGATTTTGGAAAGTTTTAGATGGAAAAAGTGATCTATGACATTGTATCTTAAAAACCCAAGCACCTTGGTAAAATCCTAAGCTAAGATTTTCAGTAGTTCAGTTGGCTGGTAGATGACCATACTAAATAACACTAGAATATTTCCAGTGTGAAGTAGAGGGACCATACTAAAAAATAATAGAAAATGGGCATCCATCTCATTATCCGATTGTGAAAATTGGAAAAGCGAATGGTTATGTCTCCAATGTAAATGGAATTCTGAATTCATCCAATCCTGGCCTATTGTATCCACCCCAACAAATAACAATATATGGTATATGGAATGATTTTGTTGGGAGTTAGAAAATTCTTGTTATACTAAGCAATTTCTATTGCAATGACATCAATTTTATATTAAATGCATTAAATGCTACAGGAATATGATGTAATACTGAAATGATAGGCAAAATAATTTTGCCTAAGGTTAATGAACCTATGATAATATTGATACTGAAAATACGATATATTGAGAAATTGAACTTAATCCTCCCCATGAAGTCTTTTCTATGGAAACTAAGTGGCCAGAAGAAAAAGTATAACTTCTGGATCATGAAAAAGTAGAGTCTTCATTCATTTGGCCAAACTTATTGTAAGGCACAAATGGCAGTAGATAAGGGAGAAAAAGATACTTTAGCTTAATAAAAAAATATGGTAATATATGTAAAAGGTT
>NW_011889244.1:279345-281980 GCF_000151845.1 Pteropus vampyrus
AAATTCTATGTAAATGGCAGCTATTAGAAATAATTGTGATTATAAAGTGACATAAAGTTGCATTAGCCTTTTTGCCATCTACGTCATGGCTCTCCGCTCATCTCACTCTAGTTAGTAGTTCCATCCTTTCTCCCCTGGGAGGGAGTACATGGTGTCCACAAAGGAACAGCCACCAGCCAACAGGCCCAGGTTGCCAGGAGCCCCAGCCCCTTTCAGTACCCTAATAGCTGGTCTTGGTGGGCACACAGGTCAGGAGGAAAGCAAAGGAGGAGGCCTCATCAGTACTGTGTTCACAGCTCCCTTGCACGGCCTCCTCAGTGCCTCCGCAGAAGACACATTTTCTGCTGTTTCCTCCTCTTTCCACAAGCAGGGACCCAAAAAAGCAGAAGCCTCCTTCTTAGACCCTGAAACTTAACTGTAATGGGGTACCCAGACTAGGGGAAGAAGATAAGGAGAAGTGGCAAAGGCTAAGAAAAAGAGTTTATTTGGGGAGCCCCATTTAACTTCCCAAAGCTGCCCTTTGGGTTCCCCTGAACGATTAGTGCTCCCAGACACAGAAGCCTTTATTCCCTGAAAAGGAGCAGCCAGGCAGAAAGACAAAGGCTATATCTGATCCAGGCTGGGGAGGAGGCCACAGGTTGGGGGAAGGGAGGAGTGCAGAAGGGGCCAAGCGAAAGGTGGAGGTACACATGAGCAGGAATGGGGGAGGGGTGGCCTGGAGTCAGTGTTCTTAAGATAGGATGCCAGCTGGTCAAAAGCTATCTTACGCTTGTGTCACATTTTTTTTGTTTTTAAAGAGCTTTCCATCCACTTTCTTTTCCCAGTGCAGATCTCAAGGCCACTCAGCATGCAGTTTCTCCTTGTCTCCCCACAGTCCACCTCCTTACAGTAGGTGCTGGAGTGTCCATCACGACGAATAACCATTTTTTACATGACACACAATAATACACCACAAAAAGATAGTGCAGCCAGTGGTTAAGAGCACAAGCCAGAGACAAACTGCCTAGTCTGTTGTGCAACCTTCTGTGAGCCCATTTTCTCACCTACACACGGGAGAATAACTGTACTTACCTCAGGTGGTTGTGAAGATTTATGAGGTGAGATACATAGAACAGTGCCTGGCACTTAGTAAGCACTCAAAAAACATAAGCTGTTGTTATGCAGTATGGCACTTTGTGGATTAACCAAAGCTTTCATTTTCAGAGCCTCACCTCATCTCATAATAACCCTGTGAGGGAGGACCTAGCACCCACATTACTGTGGGGGTTCAGAAGTAAGCACCCGTAGGTGTGCTTCTGTAGTGTATGGATTGTTTTGAGCTAAAGGCAATTTTAGTCTCAGGCTCAAGAGAAACTTCTGCCCTTCCTTTGAACTATCTAGAAGAACTTGTACTAGGAGCCTTGCCCTTAATAAGCTATTATCAAAGTTAACTTCTTTTGACCTATCTATATAGGGCAGGACAAACTTCTGTTTGCTAAACATCTGTTCTTATTACCCTGCAATGACCTTTTGAAGCCCCCAACGTACATCACCTCATCCTTAGCTGAGGATGTCTTAATACACCTCAATCACCTTTTCTGTCTCTTAATCAATCTCTCCTGCACCAGGGGCCTCTGAATCTCTCGGGTAGTGTAGTTCTCATACATATGTATATATTAAATTTGGTAATTTTCTCTCGCTAATCTGGCTCATGTCTATTTGATTATTAGACTAATCAGAAGAATTTTGAAGGCAGAGGAAAGTTTACACATATTACATTACACTATTACACATGAGGCTCAGGTAACAGAGAATGAGGTAATAGCATAGCCAATGACGCAAATGCTTCTGGGCTCATGTTAAAGATTCCTTCTGAATATCCTAGCTGCCAACCTAATGAAACAGGAAGTGGTTGAAGGGCACAAGGGTCACCCACCCCACGCCTGGAACATGCAAGCAGGGTTCCTACTTGCATGCTTACCTAGAAACTTTGTTCAGCTACCAATTCTCTCATATATGTCTGTCCCCTACACACATACTCTCTCTCTCTCTCTCTCTGTCTCTCTCTCTCTCTCTCTCTCTCTCTCTGTCTCTCTCTCTCTCTCTCATCCCTTGGGAGGTCTGCTCGGAGGCCTGGACCTGCCTCTAGTCTCTGGTTTTTGAGTGACTTTCTCTGCCTGGCCCTTACCCCATGCCTCCCCGTGACATTGCGAACTCTGGATGTGCTGAGCAGTACAGCAAGTTTTCTGAGCTTCTGTGAAGGCCCTGAACTTTGTTCTCAGCTCCTTCCCCAGAAAGTTTGGAAACAGACCAACTAACTACCTAACTTCCTCTCTAGCTCATCAAATCCATTCCCTTCCACTCCATCCAAGCCAGCCTACTACCCACAATGATGACAGCTAAAACCTTAAATCAGCCTAGTCTAGGGTTTTACAATGTACAAAAAGCATTTCCCCCCATTATCCCATCTCACAAATGAGAGGGTAGACTTGCTCACCATCAGACAAGAATTAGTAGATAATGGAGGGAGACTGGAACCTGAAGAGACAGTCCAAGGGCAAGTGGGGGTCACCCTTTCCTTCTGGGTTCCATTATAAAGATAAGAAGTCTTAGCCAGCAGAGGCAAGAGCCCAAAGCCCCAGTGCCTGCCCAAGGC
>NW_011889244.1:282030-371189 GCF_000151845.1 Pteropus vampyrus
ATTTTCTCACCTACACACGGGAGAATAACTGTACTTACCTCAGGTGGTTGTGAAGATTTATGAGGTGAGATACATAGAACAGTGCCTGGCACTTAGTAAGCACTCAAAAAACATAAGCTGTTGTTATGCAGTATGGCACTTTGTGGATTAACCAAAGCTTTCATTTTCAGAGCCTCACCTCATCTCATAATAACCCTGTGAGGGAGGACCTAGCACCCACATTACTGTGGGGGTTCAGAAGTAAGCACCCGTAGGTGTGCTTCTGTAGTGTATGGATTGTTTTGAGCTAAAGGCAATTTTAGTCTCAGGCTCAAGAGAAACTTCTGCCCTTCCTTTGAACTATCTAGAAGAACTTGTACTAGGAGCCTTGCCCTTAATAAGCTATTATCAAAGTTAACTTCTTTTGACCTATCTATATAGGGCAGGACAAACTTCTGTTTGCTAAACATCTGTTCTTATTACCCTGCAATGACCTTTTGAAGCCCCCAACGTACATCACCTCATCCTTAGCTGAGGATGTCTTAATACACCTCAATCACCTTTTCTGTCTCTTAATCAATCTCTCCTGCACCAGGGGCCTCTGAATCTCTCGGGTAGTGTAGTTCTCATACATATGTATATATTAAATTTGGTAATTTTCTCTCGCTAATCTGGCTCATGTCTATTTGATTATTAGACTAATCAGAAGAATTTTGAAGGCAGAGGAAAGTTTACACATATTACATTACACTATTACACATGAGGCTCAGGTAACAGAGAATGAGGTAATAGCATAGCCAATGACGCAAATGCTTCTGGGCTCATGTTAAAGATTCCTTCTGAATATCCTAGCTGCCAACCTAATGAAACAGGAAGTGGTTGAAGGGCACAAGGGTCACCCACCCCACGCCTGGAACATGCAAGCAGGGTTCCTACTTGCATGCTTACCTAGAAACTTTGTTCAGCTACCAATTCTCTCATATATGTCTGTCCCCTACACACATACTCTCTCTCTCTCTCTCTCTGTCTCTCTCTCTCTCTCTCTCTCTCTCTCTGTCTCTCTCTCTCTCTCTCATCCCTTGGGAGGTCTGCTCGGAGGCCTGGACCTGCCTCTAGTCTCTGGTTTTTGAGTGACTTTCTCTGCCTGGCCCTTACCCCATGCCTCCCCGTGACATTGCGAACTCTGGATGTGCTGAGCAGTACAGCAAGTTTTCTGAGCTTCTGTGAAGGCCCTGAACTTTGTTCTCAGCTCCTTCCTCAGAAAGTTTGGAAACAGACCAACTAACTACCTAACTTCCTCTCTAGCTCATCAAATCCATTCCCTTCCACTCCATCCAAGCCAGCCTACTACCCACAATGATGACAGCTAAAACCTTAAATCAGCCTAGTCTAGGGTTTTACAATGTACAAAAAGCATTTCCCCCCATTATCCCATCTCACAAATGAGAGGGTAGACTTGCTCACCATCAGACAAGTATTAGTAGATAATGGAGGGAGACTGGAACCTGAAGAGACAGTCCAAGGGCAAGTGGGGGTCACCCTTTCCTTCTGGGTTCCATTATAAAGATAAGAAGTCTTAGCCAGCAGAGGCAAGAGCCCAAAGCCCCAGTGCCTGCCCAAGGCGCATGTCCCTGACACAGATCCCTCAGTCTTCTAGTTGTTCCTAAAATTCCTTGCCCCTTACATCAAAGCCTAGGTTGGCTTGGATGGGGTGGAAGAGAATGGGTTTGGTGAGCTGGAGAGGAGGTTAGGTAGTTGGTCTGTTTCAGAACTTTCTGGGGAACCTTCTGAGGGGCTGTTCTTTACAGGGCCCAGGCCCCTTTCTCTCCCTCAATCCTTACCTCAAATCAATGTCAGTGCCAACTCCTGAACACTTTCTAAGTGAAATGCTTCTCCTGAATTGCTGCTCCTTTGGTTCTAACCTGTTCTCTCTCTCCTGGGCAATTTCAACACCAGGACCACCTCGTGTAGTTGTCGATGTGACTGACACCCCCGGGGGAACTGGGCCAGGCTCGCGCAGCTGTGCAGGTGAATGAGAGGCCTTGTCCATAGCCTCTTTTATTAGCTGTTCCTCCCTCAGGCCTCCGAAAGACTCGTGCTTCTCTCTAGCGCAACTCTTACCCCAGCTTATTGTATTCTCCATCTATCTGTTTCCCTCAGGAGTCCTATTTAATTCATCTTTATATCTCAATGTTCAGTCGAGTGCCAGGCACATAATAGCTGCTCAATAAACTTTTGCTGAACGACTGCCTATAGTCTCTCTCCATCCCACACCCACTCTGCCGTATCCCTCCTCTATTCCACTCCTACTTCCACGGTGCCCCCCAAAGTTATTATCCTAAAACACAAAATCGATTCACACCACTTACTGCTTAAAAACCCTCGGTATGTCCCTGCTGTTTACAATAAAACTCAAAATCTATTCTTTTAAACTCATATTTTAGACTTTTCTTTGTAGCAAAACAGGCTCTTCACTGTTTACAATGTTACTTCTGAGTTGCAAAAACTCTCAATGTTTTTTTTTCCCCTATATTCCCCCATTCAATCTCGGCTGCCACAGACAGACAGATAGAAAGCACAAAGACTCTTTTTTTCTTGCATCTGCAGTAGATAAATTCAAAATCTTTAGCTGGACACCGAAGGCCCTTTGTAGCCAGATTCCTCACTTCCTCCCCAGCTTATCTCCTGCCACCCAAGCCACAGCGTACACTCTAGCCCTCCTCTGATTAGGTCAGGCCTTTTCCTTACTAGTGTTGGGGATTAAGGAAATACCTGTTGCCACTTTCTAGAATGTTCTTCCCCTCCATCTCCACTTGGACAACTGCTCTCTGTGCTGTAAGATCAAGCTCCACAATTACCTCCACTGTGAAGCCCTAACTTCCCCAGGAAAAGTGAACTGCTTTTACATTCTTTCAGACAATAGAGAAGAGGGATCCATACTCACAGGGCACTGGCCACATATTATCTAATTTAATCCTCCCTCAAAACAATCTAGAAAAGATAGATATCATCGTTCCATTAAACACGGGCTCAAATAGGTCACAAAACTAGTGAAAGCTAGAGTGGAATTCAAACCCTGATCTATCTGACTCTGAAGTCCCTGCTCTTTCTTCCATTGTTCACCACCTCCTACCTCTATCATGGAGCCTCCTTGCTTTGCTTTGTGACATTTATTGGTCCGCATGTCTGTTTTCCTTTTAGACGTATGGTTAGAGATTGGTCTTACATTCTCAGAGGCCAATCCTTGGAATGAGTTCATAGAAGGCCCTCAATAACTGTGGCTAATTGGACAGACAAATGAGTGAATGAATGAATGAATGAATGAACTGAGGGTTGCATCACTCCTCTAGGTATGAGCAGCGATGAAGGAATTGTCCAGAGGGGAAAAGCACAAGGGAGACCCAGTCTCACGCTGAGCAGGAGAAGCCCTTGTGCACCAACTATCTACTCTCTTTGGAGCTCTGCTTTATAAGCAAGTCAACAGCCCTCAAGGTGATGGCATGGTTGCCAAAAAACAAAATGCCAAACACATCAAAACAAAACAAAAAACATAACAACAACGCCCAGAGGTGACAAGTGTAGCTCCCTATAAAGAGCAAGACAGACACTCCCTTTGCCTTCTGGGACCCCCCCCCCCGAGACCAACAGACCAACGCAGGTAGCAACATCTAGGCCATTTGGAAAGAAGGCCTAGAAATAGAATATCAATACATGAGCAGACTGTATTTACATCGCCGACCCATTAGGAGATGTGAAGGGGTGGGGAAGCAAGAGGAACACTGCACTCAGGCACAACCCCTCAAGACAGGGGCTTCAGGAACAATCTAAGCGATCAGAGGAAAACCAGCCTGATGAATTGGTGCAGGGTATGAGTGGTACATTGTAGGCATATGGCAACGCTTGTCCTGGCCTCACCACCCCAGGCCACCAGGCTCCCATATCTAGTTCAGCCCTTGTTGTTTTCATGTTCTCCAGCCTGTTGCTAATTGTTCTCTCCACTAGCCAAATGGTGTGAATGAGGGGCCATAAAGGAAAGAAACAGCACATGCCACGCGTCCAGCAATTTTACTATTGGCAATTTCATACAGAAAAATAAAACGGGGATGGAGCTGCAGGGTCAGGAGGGGGAAGTCTACTTCCAAATGATTTTCCCTTTTAATGCTGAGTCGTCAGGCCTTCTCTTCATGGATAATTCTATTGTAAGCAAGACACAGGCATTGTCAGCAAAGTCTAGGCATTTATGATGCAAGACCAGGCAGGTCGGGCCTGGGGAGAGGTGGTGACAGAATGGCAGACCCTCAGTGTTGGAAGGGACAGTGGAGGTCACCTTATCCAACTTCCCTCTCAATCAAAAGTCCCAGGTCTAGCGGGCCCAGCATGTGGTCACTCAGGCTCTTCCTGCACCCTAATAGCTTACTGGACCACAAAGCAGCCCTTTTTATTTGCTGGACAGCTCTGGTTATTAAAAAACACTTCTTCATAGTCTAGGGAGTTCTGCCTCTCTGTGATGTGCACATCCCATCCCAGCTCAGCCTCCTGGAGCCAATTCATATTTATTGAGGACCTACTACATAGCACCATTCTGGATTCTGAAGTCATGGAAATAAACAAAAGGTGCTTCTATCTACTTTTTCTCCACAGCTCACAGGATTTTTCCCTTCCACCCAGGCCCTATTTGTGTTCAACCTTCATTTTGTGAAGTCTCTGAGGGCTAAGATCAATGTCTCCTACTATACACCAAGAAGCATTTCTTAAAAGAGGAAGAGAAAGTTTTAAAGGAACTAGATGTTCAGTCTTTTTCATGTCACCCTGTGTTATTTTCAACATCATAACACTTATTCCTAGTTGATATGTTCTTGTCAATTTACTCACTGTTCTCTACCCACTCTCACCACCACTAACCAGCTCCCTCCAGCCATGCCAGGCAGAACGTCATTTACCTCATCACCACGGACCACCAGGACTGAGAACAATGCCTGGCACATAGCAGAGACTCAGTAAATATTTGTTGAGTTAGTAACTAAATGGATGGATACATAAGACTCAGCTCACACATGGGGCGAATCGATGGGATCTCAGCACAGACCTCCATCCCTTAGGCATCATCATCTGCCTAAGGAAGAAACAGTTGGTCTCCCTCCCCCGTCAGCCAAGCAGATGGACAGCAGGCTTGTGGGGTGCCTCCCAGGAAGGTTTGCGGGCACAGAGCCAGGCCCCTACTCGACCAGAGCCACCAAGCAGCTGGCATGCTGGTCCTGCCTGGTGTCTAGCTGACAGAGCCTAGGACTGTTTCCTGGAGAGGAAATGGGAGTGAGTTGCAGGGAGTCAATCAGCCAGTCTCCCCAGGCTCATCCCGTGCCCTATGGGCAGGAATCGGCTCTGGGGCCAAGGAGAGATGTGCGGAGAAAAGGAGACAGGCCCTTGCCTAGAGACCATGTTTCCATGAGCTTAGTCAGAGAATGTGTCCTGGAGGAGGGGAGTTGCTGATAGGGTTTGGAAGGAGAGAGGGGTTTGAGAGCTAACGATTTCAAATAATATTCATATATTGAACAATTAAGTATGCCAGGCATTCTGCTAGCCACTTTATAGACACCGATTCAGTTAAGGCTCACAACATCCACAAGAAGTAAATATGATTAACCCCTTTCACAAAGAGAGAAACAGAAGTGTAAAGAGATGAAGTAACTTGTGAAAGGTCCAAAGCTAGTCAGTAGCTGCGCCACAATTTGAACCCAGGTGTTGAAGACTCCAAATCTGAACTCACAGTGGGCATGATGGCATCATTGGGTCCCCTGGCATCAGTAGCCCCATGACATCCTCTGGGATTTCTGTCATAGGAAAGCCAACCCTCAAAGGCAGAGCTGAGATTGTACCTAGCCTAGGCCCCATTGAAGTCCAAAACTCACAGAAGTTCACTGCAGACCTGCCGAGGCCCTTCAGACACACAGAAGATCAAAGCCATGCGACCTGACCCAGCAGCCTTCACAGCCCTCACCCCCAGCGTCCTCGCTCTTGTTCAACTGCCCTCATGGGGCTGCTTTTCCATAGTCTTCCTTCTCCAGCTGGCCTGCTCTCCACCCCAATTGCCTTTCCTCCCTGCCTCCCTGTCAAGCCTTAGACCAGGGCATAGGAAAGCCATCAGGAGGACTAAGTATCATCCAGTCCAGTCCAATCACTTTACAGTGGAGGACATTACCCTCAGTGGGCTGACGAAGGCCACACCACGCTCCGCGGTGGGCAGGATGTCCCCTCTGTGAAGCCACCTCCCTCATGCAGACCGTTCTTCGTCTGAGAGAACACAACGCCATCTTTTGCTCCATAAACCCTCTTATTCTCCTTGTAGGTCCCGCATAGGCCTGGAGAGATCCACAAGCCCCCTCCAATCATTCTCATTTTCTGTGTTCCTTGTTATGGTCTGAATTGTATTCCCCACCCCCAAAGTTCATACATTGAAGCCTGAATCCCCCAGAACCTCAGAATGTGACTGTATTTGGAAACAGGAATTTAAAGAGGTAATTAAGTTGAAATGAGGTCATTAAAGTGAGTTCTAATTTAATCTTCCCTGTGAGAAGAGAAAATCTGGACACACAAAAGAGATGCCAGGGGTGTGTCCACAAAGGAAAGACCATTTGAAGATATAGAGAGAAGCCAAGCAGAGAAACCAATTCTGCCAACCTTTGACCTTGGACATCCAGCCTCCATGACTATAAGAAAAGTAAATTTCTGTCATTTAAGCCACCTGGTCTGTGGTACTTTGTTATGGCAGCCCTAGCAAACTTATACATCGCTTTACCATTAGTAAATACAGGTTACCCAATAGACTGCCTTCTATCATTTGAGCATGAAGCATGTCCCATCATGCCCTGGTCTGTCAAGGAGCTATGCGTTTTCCATCCCAGCATGTGGCTCCCTAAAATACTTGTCTACCGCTGCCTCAAACACCTCCAGCCAACATGTATACTAAGAACTATGAGTTTATCATAGTATCCATCTCAATGAATTTAGCAGAAACAAACTGTGGAACAATGATTAATAAATAATTAAAAATTTTGAAATTCCATCCTCTGATTCTGTACTCCGGGGGATGCCGTTTGCCTTGTAGTCTATGTTACTGATGTCCCTTGTCTTGCGATGTCAGGGCCCAAGCTTCCTTCTATATCAAAGCACCACACTTGTGGATTCTCCCAGTACCTCTTGGTTGTAATTATCTGTTTTAGGTATGTATCTCTCTAGACCTTGGTTCTACACAATTGTTGAGAACACTGACAGTACACTCTGTCTATATACAAATCCATCCCTGGAAACATCTGTCCCCTTGGATCTGTGTGGTTCTGTAGGACTCTATAGATTTCTGGGACTTTGGGGATGTTGAATGTCTTTTTAAAGATCAAAGGCATGTTCCTCCCAAATTACTGGCACCAGAGCTACTAGGATATAGACTGTGGCTAACGTCACCCAAACGTCCAGTTACTGTTATTAGCCATTCAGTCTCGACCTAGCAGGGACATGGCCTGTCTCCTTCATCAGAGTGTTTCTCTGAGGTCCTGAAAGGTTGTGGATGGTAAAAAGAGCTAGGGTCTTAGAGTCATACAGGTCTTGGTTTGAATCCCAGCTCCACAATCACCTATCTGAGCCTTAACACCTCACCCAGAAAATAGGATTAATAATTCTTATTTAACATGGCTCCATGAGAATTAAATTAAATGGGTCAACGGTAAGTAGAATATCTAGCAGAGTGTCTAGTGTAGAGTACTCATTTCATATTAATTCTCTCCACCTCGTGATTTTCCACCTTCCTTTGTATCTACCCTCCTAGTGTGAAGGTCAAATTCTTCTTGTCTCTTTGATATCTTTGCCCCTGATATCTTTGCCCCTCCATTGATGGATGGAAGATGCCAGAGACAGGGGCAGAGTTCTGCAGTCCTTGCTGTCAACATCCATGAGTACAGGTGCAACTGTATATCAGCAACATAGCATCTGGACCTCCCTTCTCTGGTGACTCACTGTTCAGGACCCACATCCCAAAGGGACTCTTCTAAACAGGTTTCCTTCCAAAAGAAAAAAGAAACTGATGGATGGTAAATAATTGATCCCTTATAAGAGGTAGAGAGGGTGCCCAAATAGGCTACCTAGCCAGGAGGCAGGGAAGTTGGCTCCTACCAGTTCTTACTTTAATTCCCAGATTCCAAGATCGAATACACACCAAAAGAGATGGAAGGAAAGAATATAAGCAAAGTAAAACAATGGCAAAAATGAATACAAATGCAAACACACACACAGTTCAACAAAAATGTTCGTTAGGTAGAAAATACATTTCTCTAGCATGTTTCAATTTATGTAATGAAAAAGGAATATTCATTTATATCTAGTGAAACGAGAAACAAAATGTGTGATTTTCAGTAGTAGCCCCGCATTATTTAAACATGTCTACTGTAGCTACCCAATGTGTGGATCATCCGTAAGGGCCCCCTGTCTCTCAACTCCTACTGACTGGATAAGTGACAACAGAGCTAACATAGAATTAGCAAACAATAATAATCCTTCCCAGCAGTACCTCCAAATAACAACAACAACAACAACAATAATCATCCTATACATTTGATGAACAGCTTTATAATTAACAAATCATTTTCACGTTCACTTAACATTTTGAACTCTGGGAAGAGCTGAATCCCAAAAAGGCTCAGTGATTTCCCTAAGGTCTTACAGCTAGTAAGAAGGGACTATGAACTTGAACCCACATCTGCTGACTTCTAATACACACACTCACACTCTTCACTAAATCACAAGGGTGGAACATAACATCATGTACCAGCAGCTTGAGCACATGTGCACCCATGCCACCAAGTAAAATGTCCAGGTAATGAGATAACAGAGACTTGACAACTCCCTTCTGTTTGAGGCATTGCTCAGGATCCTTTTAGAACTCAGGTTTCAGGGATATGAAGCATGCCAAGTAATCGAATATAAAATAGACTAGAAATTGTGAGAAGGGAATCTATGGGAAACTCAGTCTCCTAGAATCAGAGGAGAAGGATGAAGAAAAATTTCATATTCTATCTCTGAAGTGTTAGTGCCATTTGTCAAGGGCCAAACAAGAGAAAATGGACTGCATCAGTGGGCTTCGTAACAAGGATCAAACAGCTTTCTGATTTGGGTGGTGGTGGTGACAAGCAATAAAATGAGCTGCAAAGTAAGGAAGAGAAGGTACTATAGAGTAGTGACACCAAAAAGCTCACCATCTGGCTCAGAGCTGTGAGGTGCTCTGGGAGAGGAAGGTGGCCACTTATTTTTCTGTAAAGAGGCATCACAGGAATAGCGGTGGAGGTACTCTCAAAAGGGAGCAGGGGTCCCCTATCCTAGGATGGGGAGGATTTGTAAAGAGACTGGGGACAACTAGTTAAAGAGTGCTTCATGGGTGGGTTCTTACTCCTGAGAGAGACTGGAGTTAAAGAAAGGCACATCCAGAGCTCATCTCCTCTCACACATGCTGGGAAGGACTTCCCTTTTCACACTCTACCCTCTGCATCCTGTTCCTAAGGAAAATAACTTTTAAATTCTTCCTTCAATACCCTTCTGACTGTTACTAATCCCAAAGATCCCTCCTCCTCTGGTTCTTCCCTCACAGTTCCCTCACAGCCGATCACATCAAGTCCAACTTCATACATTCACTGGAGCACCTATTATGTGCCAGGCACGGAGATGCTAGGGGAGAGTCAATCCTGCCCTCACGACCTGTCCCCTACCTACACCAACCTCATCTCCCTGCTTCCGGTCCAGTCAATACTTCCTGCTTCAGCCACACAGACCCAGCCTCCACCCCAACCTCTCCAGCATCTCCAGGCCTCTGTGTAAGCGCTTCCTTCCCATGGCAAAAAAAAAGTTCCCAGCCCCCAACTTCTCCATCCTGCTCTAGTCTCCCCAGAAGACTCCACTCCCCCAGCTCCCATCACACACCAAGTGTTTAATACCTAGTTTTGCCCTATCTTGTTCTCATTTGCATGTTTTTAAAAGACTTCTCAGGCTTCTGTGACTTCTCCCCTAATCAAATGGGAGCCCTCAAAATGGGACTCCTCCTCCTCTGGTTCTTCCCACTCTGCCCACAGTGGGCAATCAGTACCAGGAATTCACTGCCAGGCCACAAAGTGTTTCCAGATGTCGCCCAGCCATTAGATTCAACAAATATTTTGAGTGCCTACTGCATACCCATGGAACTCAAATACTATATCCCCTACTTTCTGTTGAGGAACCTAATAGCTTTCAAAGACTCATTCACAGTGAAAAGTGATGAATCACAGAAAGGACTGCAACTGGGCTCTTCTGATTAGGTATAGTCTCTTTCCATCTCCACCCTAGCCACAAGCCTAAAGACCAGGATACTCAGGAAGTACCAAAGTCCACTGGGCAGTCTAGGCCAGTTTCTGTAACAAGAAAGGAATCCTAACTCTCCCAGCCTCATGGACAGGAGTGTCTGTGTCGGAGGGGAATGGGGTGGGGGGCGGTTTGCAGAGAAGGAAAAAAAAAAGAAAGAGAAAGGAATGAGAGGCAAAGGGAGCGGGAAGACAAAAGTATCTGCCATCAAAGAAGAGATGCTAGAAGTGAAGAGCTTCCTACTTATTACGCTATATTAGAGACGATGTCCTACCGTTTGTTTCCCATTACTGCCTTCAATTCCCTCCTGGTTCAGGGGACCTGAATCACAGAGCTGGCTTGTTGATTGGTTTGAATTTAATTCATTTGTGTAATATCCTATTCAGAATGATGTCTAATTAACACTTTTGTTGGGGGGAATAAAACCTCCCATAATCATTAATGAATGGGGGAGGGGAGGGGAAACTTTACCAGGCAGCAGCCTCAATTCTACCAGGCTGTTTGCTGGCTCCAGCTTACAGATGTCTCAGTGAGACATGTTTTAGTACTAGGGTTATCACTCGCTCTGGACCAGGACAAGCAGAGGGAGCTGAGATTTGATGATGAGATGCACGATGCTACGTGAGTCAGCATCCTCGCCTGTTACTGGAGACCTTGGTTGTAAGAGCCAAATCCAGAGCGGGCAACATGGCTGGGCAGCCTCCACTGAGGAGGAGGGGCATTCTCCAAACCACTGAATGAAATTCCAAGTATGAGTCTACATTCCAGTTTCCTTACTCCCTAGGCTTTGCAAGGAGAAATAATATCTTAGATTTGTTTATAATTTCACAATGTGCAAAATGACTTTATAAATGTTAATAGATAACTTTTGAGAAATAGAACACCAATCCAATTTAATAGACGAGGAAAGTGAAGCTCAGAGAATTGAGGGACTTGTCCAAGGTCACAAAGCCATGCCATGGACATGCCATGCCAGGAATGGAATCTAGATCTTCTGACTTGAGAACCCTGGGCTTTTTGGGGATCAGGCTGTGTTTGCAGGTCACTGAGCATGTGCCATTACTCTCCAGGTAAGTCCCACAGAGCTAAAACCCTGATGAGGATATAAAGAAGCATTGGGATGATTTGGGCTTCTAGTGGTAGAGAAACCATATAAAATTATACGTGAGAGCCTGAATGGCATGAGATGGTGGTAGGAGATCAATAGCTTTCAGAAGATTTTCAAAAGTCTATGGTCCCAAAATCATAAGATTCAGTAACTTGGGGTCCATCTCTGACCATGCCTTCTAGTGTGAAATGTGGGTTACTCTTAGGGGGCCCTGGCCTCTAATCTTACCATTTTCACCTGGGTGACCTTAGGTAAATGGCTTAATCTCTCTGGGCTTCAGTTTCCATTCCTGAAAAATAGGGATACTGAGCCCTGTCCTGTCTACTACAAGGAGATTTTGTGGGAATCAAAATACATAAGGAGAAGAGAAATGGTAGATAGAAGATAACAATGTGAGAGATTTGACTATTTATGCTTTTGTATTTCTTTTAATTTTATATCATGTAAATTTCTAAATACAAAATTAGAAATTTAACAAAAATACATTGAGTCATCAGGTTATAGAATGTTGTATATATACAATCTCACTTAATTCTCTCCATAACCCTGTAAGGCAGAGATAATTTTCCCAGCTGCACAAGAGGCATCTGAGGCTTGGCAAGTTCATATAAGTTGTCCAATGTCATGAATGTTACTAATTATTCACAGGTCTAGAATTAAAATTCATATCTCTGTGATTTCAGAGTTGCTGTTTGGCTCACGTCCCACCCCCATCTCTGTCCTCTATTACAGGTGCTCATTCCATCTCGTAAAGGCTCAGTGTTAAGAGATAAACTTGATGTGTACTGGAGGAGAGTAAATTTTACCATATTGCTACAAAAAGGCTAAAAGTTTCCTCATTATTATCTACGTATAGGACTCCCAGAAATACTTGCCTTATAACCAACTCAATTGTGCCCTGGCAGCCTAAAGAATACACACACACACACACACACACACACACACACACACACACACAGAGGCTTTTGTTATAGCAGAGGAGAGGGAATTAGGATGGGTATGAAAATGTACTCCCATGGTCTAGCACCGTGGAGATATGCCCAGGCAGCTTGGCAAGAGCTGTTTATTCCACCCCACCCCTGAAACGCACTCATCCTTGCCTTGTGCAGTCTTGTAAATACTTGGTTGTCCATTCACGTTAGGCTATTGTTTTCATTCTGCCGTCTACATGCCCTGCACAGGCTTATCCATGTCAGTGTCTTGGCTTAGATTATAGCCCCTGAGGGGCGAGGCCTGGGCCATACCTATCTCTTCATATTTCATCCATACCGAGCCAGACACAATTAAGTGCTTAATAAAGGTATGAGCAGATGACCACAGTGATAAAGGTCATTTATTCCAACTAAAAGAGAAATGAAGCCTCCGGGGAGGGTAATTTTTACCAGACAGTGCTGTGCAGTGAAACACGACTAATACCTAAAGAAAAAGCAAGACCTGCATCCTCGCTCTACCTGGCTCTAACCAGCTCCAGAGTAAGAGGATGGTCCTCTTTCAGTATCAGTTTGTCTCCCTGTAAAATGGAGATAATAATACCCAATTCATGGGACTGTAGTGAAAATTAAACGAAGGCACTGTAAAATGCTTAGTAAATGGAAAAGTGCTATATATCTGTTTCTTAGAAAAAGAGGGAGAAGAATAAACAAACAGAAAAATAACCGAGCATCCACTAAGATGCCAAAATGCCCCATGGCTTATTAGGAGGAAAACGCCTCCTGTGCTTTCCACTCCCAGCGACAGAAACCGCCTTGTTCACTGGGTCCCCTGTGCCTGGCTAAGGCCAGGCACATCATCAGCAAATGGGATGAATACTCTAGAGATCCTTGCAAAAGTCAGTTGCTACAATGAAAAGTTGGATTTGCACCACCTTTGGGAACAGCTAAAGACAAAAGAAATAGCCCAAATTCTCCGTAAATTTCATTTAAGTTGCTATTAACCCCTTGCTAGCCATTCTGGATATGACACACCTAGACGTTCTCTAACGTGAAGGAGGGTTTGTTCAGGTAATAAGCCCACTAGTGCAAATGACCACACAGCAGTGTGCCCTGAGGACCCAGGCACCAGGGAGACCCTGAGCAGCAGACAAGGCAAACCAAGTCACAGTTCCCCAGGAGCACTGAGGCTGGTTCTGCAGGAGGTGTAGATCAAGGATTGTTAGTGGAGCGAGACAGGATATTCCAGGTAGTGACAGTGGCATGTTCCAAGCCTGGAGGCCAGTGTGAGCAGGACTTACATGAGGAGCTTGGCAGCAGCTGAGGGCGGGATGGTGGGATAGGGGATGAGTAGGGGAGTAGGAAGAAATGGCATTAGTAAAACCAGCATGGGGGTGCAGTGGGGAGGCAATGGTGTTGGTCCTTTTAGAAGTGGTCTCTGGATTATCACCTCTTCCCTGGGGGTGTCTCCGGCCCATCCCTAAACCGAATTATTAATTCTCCATGATGGTCAAGCTTCCCAGGACACCCTAATGAGAAGTGAGTTAGTTGTCCTTGAACTTCCTATGCTACTCATATGACAGTTTAGCATCTACTGCCTTACTCTGAGATGACAGAGACATATGACTGATGACTGACTTCCCCAGGAGGACCTACTATGTGCCAAGTACTTCTACTCGAGCTAATCCTCCCCACAGCTCTGTGCTCACTTACATTATCCCCGCTTCAGAGAAAGGCCTCGGAGTGCTGCAGATAGCAGCATGGCATCCAGGCCAGCCTGTCTGAGTGCAATCCCAGCTGCTCTGTCACAGCTCAGCTGTAAGACTTTGCAAAAGGTACTTAACCTCTCTGTGCCACAAATTCTTCCTCTGTAAAATGGGGATGATAAAATACCAGTCTCACAGGATCACTGTGAGGATCAAATGCACTACCATCGCTTAGTAGGGTGCCTGGCATAGGGTCAGTACTCAGAGGAACTGAATGTGCCTGACACCTAATAAGTGATACAGTTGGGACTGTAACCGTATATCTGACTTCGAAAGTCATGCTCTTTCCAGCTTTGCTCAGTGTCTCACTCCCTCAGATCCCTTACGTATACCGTCCTCCATCTCTCACAAATCCCCATTGGGAAATAAACTGCTCGTGGGGCAGTGGTGGCCTCCATTCACCGCTCTGTCCTCCGTGGCATCTAGAAAGTGTTCCATCAGTTGTGAGCCCAGAAAAGTTAGCGTGCTAATGTCAGCTTCTCTGCTACCCAGAAGGAAGGAGCAAGTGGAAAGCTTGAGCAGCTGGAGGCTGGAAGTTCAAGTAGTCCTGGTTTTTCTGTGCCTTTGAGATTCAGAGGTGAAGCATGAGTTCCTGACTGTAACACTGGGCTGGGGAAAAGGTCCTTTGGAGGCGCTGGGGAGGAGAAACCCTGCCTGCCGCTTCTTCCTCTCTAGCCCCCTTTTCTCGAAGCCTTTGGCTCTCATATGACTTCCCCAAGAGGACGGCAGTGCCACAGCGCCAAGCAAAATAGGTGTGTCCTCTCCCAGGACCCCACCCCAGGCTGCCAGCATGCGGCCACCAGTCTGAGGGAGGCCTGGTTGATCCAGGGCAGGGGCCTCTCTGCCATCCTGCCAGCTCAGCACTCCTATCTGCCCCTAGCCCAGACCCCACTGCCATTCTGCTAGATGAGGGCATTTCTTCAGACCTCCTGACCGCCTGCTGCCTGGGAGGATGGAGGCATAATTAGCTGCGCTTCCTGGGGAGTGGGAGAGGAGAGTGGCTCGTTAAACCAGCCATGCGTGCCTCTTCTGCGGCTCCCTCCCTGGCTTCTGCCTGTTTTTGCTTGCCCTCTCCTCTCTACCTCCTCTTCCATTTCCCTCTGCTGGTCCTCTCGCCTTCCTGGCCTCTCCTCCTGCTACCTTGTTCTCTCCTTTTTCTCCTCTGTACCCACTCCTGGTTATATCTCCCCCTCCTTGTTTCACTGTTTACCCTCTCCGTCCCCCCTTCTTTCTCTAGCTATTTCCCCCGGGGTCTTTCCCTCCTCCTGTTGCCCAAGATCCTCTTTGTGATCCCCTCCCTCTCTTTCCTTTGTTTCCTGTCTCAGCTGTGCTTCTGGGCCACCTGTCCTTCTCCCAGTGGCATCTTTGTCCTTTGCCTCAGAACCCTTATTTCCTTGCTTCTCTCACTCTTTTGTTCCACCTCTTTCTTCCACTTTATTTTCCAGCTCCCATTTCTTGGTCCATTTCTCCGATTTTTCTCTTTCCCCTTTTTGTACTGTGTTCCCTTCATTCCAGTTCTTATCCTCCTCCTCCCTCCTCCCCTCTCCCACTCAGTGTCTCCACCACGCTGAAAGAAACGTATATTTGGAGGGATTTGTATACATTCCATCCCTTTCCTAGCGGAAGGCGAGAATGGGGGAAAACTCAGGGGAGGACACTTTTGACTTTTCTCATCCTAAGTGCCCAGCTGCATTCAAAACCCACAAGTACTTCCAAACAGACCAAATGACAGTGACTAGCTTGCGGAATCAGGGCCAAGGAGAAGAAATGTGAGGATGCCTTCTCCACACAGAGGAGGATGAATTCTGTGTAGGAGTTATTATGGTCACCCTGGTGACAGGGAGTCTGCCAGCCACACCTGAACTGCCCACAGCTGTTGCTGAGGGAACCTGAAGGGAGGACTATTTTTTTAGTCTGCTTCCCTCAAATTAGGGCTTTGAGGAATTAGTTGGTTTTGCCACACCACCCTCCCTCCTAAAAATGTAGCTGGTGGTGAGCTGCCTTTAATTCCAAGGTCAGGGCAATCCTGCCGAGCTGTGGGGGGACAACATCTGAACACCTGGACTCCCTCTGCCAGGTCTCTGTTTCAAGTTCCCCCTCTATAAACCATATGCTTTCAGATATAATCTTCTACAATCGGTCCAAAGGCCTTCCCACCCTCATCCTCCAGCTCAACAATTCCTACACTACCTCTTCACAACATCTGTTCAAAACCCTTTATCTCCATTCTCTCCTTCCCTCCATTCCTTCCCACCTCTATTTTTCCCAGATGATACTATACAATAGGGATGCCTTCCCCAGAATAGTAACTTAATGTTTCCGTCCCCTTTTTTAAACGTTAAATTCCACTTCTTCCAGGAAGCCTTCCTAGACTGATTCCATCTTAAAGATGGAAGAGACCCAAAAAATTATTTAATGGAACCTCAATTCAGAGTCAGGACACTGAGTGCCAGAACAGTTCATTGATTTGCCTGATGCATATAGAGTATTAATAGCAATGCTAGAAGACACTCAAGTCTTCTAACTCCTCCTCTGTGCTCTCTCCATCATATCCCAAGCTGCTTTCTAATCAAAAAAGGGAATATTGCTGGCTGGTCTCATGGTCAAGGATTTCTATAACTATGCCGCTTGTTCTCTATCTTAAAATACATTTTGTTGTACGTCAATTGCTTTGCTATGTCTGAGATGGGTGCTGTTGGTCTTAAATAAAAATTTACTTAACCGTGTGCTCCTGGAAGGCAAGTAACCATATTGTATTCATCTCTGTTTCCTCGGCACTTAACAATGCCTGGCACACAATAAATGGTTGCCAGATTGAAACTAACTGAAATGAAAACATACTATTGACTGTCTAAAACCGTGGAGGCCTCATCATAAATAAGAGGGCAGTGGAGGTTTCTTTGAGATAGGCTGGGTGATAAAGCACAGCCCTATCCATTTGGGGCTAGCTTGCTCCCACCACTCCTTACCACTCTGAAAAGACAACAAGGCGGTGAAATGATTGCTGAGGGGCATAACTTGCACTTTTTGCCCTTGCCAAGACCAAAAGAGAAAGGCATAGCCTTCCAGGTCAGAACTTAGCATTTGCTTGGCCTACTTCATGGCTGCAGGCCAAACCTGTGACGAAGAGAAAGTAGAGGCTACACAGGGCTCCAAAAAGAACTGCATAAGACACCTGTGGACCCTAACATCATATAGGATGGTCGCTCGTGGCTCTTCCTTGCTCCTCTTGGACCAAATCCTAGGTTTTTCCTCATTTGCATGGGTGTATGCATAAAAGAGTCCATGGGAATAAGAAGCAAACTGGAAAGGGGACCTAAGTACTTCAGCACATGCCCTTACACTGGTCAAAGGAATACAGATGTGGACAGCAGAGAGGAGCCTAGAGGAGCAGCACTTGCCTGAACACTTGGACTCTCTCCTTCCCTTCCGATTAAGTTACTGTGCAATCTGTGCAAGAGGCACTGTGGGGAGCTTAAATCTCAGGCCTGGGATCTAGGTAGCTGGCAAAGGGTCTGGGCAAGCCCTGACTTTTGACTGTAGGGGGCAGCACATCTATAGTAGATATCCTGGGGTGTGTTAGGTCACTCTATACCCAGGGGAGCCCTTCAGGCACTAAATGCAAATTTAAAACAGGAACTGAGGTCAAGGAATAAGGGTGTTACTTAGCTGTAGTAGAAAGAGCTCTGGAATAGAAATCAGGAATCAGCTAGTCAGATCAGCTGTGTAGCACTGGGCAGGTCCCATCCCTTATCTGGTCTTCGATTTCCTAATCCGTGGAATAGATCAACTCTAAGTTCCCTTCCAGAACATAGTAAGTATTTAGCACAAGTTAAATGAATGAATAGATCTAATTCTGAGACTCCCTTCCTCGGGATATTTATAATGTTTCCCATACTGCTCATACATATCCCACTGGTCTCATTTGGATGATAATGTCCTCCCTGCTTTTTGCCTTCCCTAATTTCATATGCCCAGAAATCTCAATGTAGTCTCTCAAACGTCATTCTTGATCCACTTCTCAAGAACCCACAATAGCTGTCTACTCAGAACCCAGGTATATAAGGCTTTCATAGCTGCCCACCAAGCTCCAACCCCTAACCTCCAACCCACCCGCACACCTGAACTAGATTTCTTTCTCCTCTTGCAATCCATGCCATGTCTCTTCCTTCTGAGCCCTGCTCCAGCCTTATCCCTTTAAGGAAGTCTGGCCAAACTAGCAACATCCATAACCACACCCAGTACTATTTCCTGTCCCTTCAGCATTCAAGACCTCAGGTTGCATTATATTTACCCGCGGTTGCATATATATATGTATATATATATATACATACATATATATATATATATATACACATATATATACACATATGTATTCCTTTGACCAGTGTAAGGGCATGTGCATATATATGTATATATATATATACATATATATATGCAACCGCGGGTAAATATAATGCATATATTATATTTATGTAATACGTATATATATACATATATATACGTATATATATGTATGTGTGTGTGTGTGTGTGTGTGTGTGTGTGTGTGTGTGTGTGTGTCCTGGTAAGTATAGGCATAATTTACCCCTGAAACCTTAAAAGTGAACATAAGGGACTAAGTAAAACCCTTTTCATAAAGCCCACCACAGCTCCCACATCCACACAACTTCTGGGGCCCTCTCAGTCTTCCCTCAGGTAGGGGAGAAGGTTAAAAACATAATAATTTTATATATAAATACAAAAATTGCATTTAGCTACAGCTAAAATGAGCCTCTGCTTTTACCTAACCCAACTTCCTCATGTCAGGGGAGAGATCGAGCACCTTGTTCAAAGTCACAGCGCTTATTTAGTAGTCAGGAAGAAGACCCAGGATGGCGTAAGGCCTCGTACTCTGTGATCCTTCACCAGCTGACTGAATTAAGTGAACAAGGAGTCGTTTTGACATCATGCAGCCAGCTGAATTGTTTCTTTGGTGGAGAATCTGCATTAAAGTGCAATGAAAAGACCCGTGCTGGTCACCCAGAAAAGACTTTTAATAACAAAAGGGAACATACAAGTCTGAAGAACTGAAAAGATTTTATAATCCCTTCCCAAGAAAGAATTTAACAGCCCTAAGATGAAGTCTGGGATATAGCATTTTTGACTGTGAATTTTTGAGGTTTTGGTGGCGATACTTCCTTGACTACAACCCACACTGGACATTTTTAGGTTGCTACTGAGGGCGGGACCACCAACAATATGTGCTGTGTGCAAATCCTCTCAGTTGTGAGGATGCTCACAACTGAGAAGGACTACAGAGGCCACTGCTTCTTCTTCCTCCAACCCAATAAGTCCTACTGCCCTTTAAGGTGGTCCCATCAGCAGTTATGATGAAAACATTCACATTCAACATCCACACCGTTGAGGAAGAGCAATGGTACAGGTCATGCAAAAGCCATTTCCTTTTAGTTTTAGAAAGCACGATCACGAATTTTTAGCAGCACCTTATTATTTTCTACTGAAGATAATATTTAAAAAGTGTTTGTATTCTCTGAGCACAAATTAAGTGACGGTATGAGGAGCATAAGTGGTTACCTGGAAGAGGAACCAGACTTTGAATTAAACATTCATTATAGAGACTCACCAAGTGGACAAACCACACTGAAATAACTGGAATAGTCACTCAACAAGCATGTGTGCGTGTGTGGACTTATCGTGTGGTTGGCACTCTGCTATATGCTGGGGAGAAGAGGTAAGAGAAGGAAATTACAAATATGAACAAGACATATTCCTTATCCTCCAGGAGTGTGACAGTCTGGTGGGAGAAGCAGGGTAAATGGCTTACTATGATTAAAATGGAATATAAGTATGTTGAAATTCAAGCAATTTACTTACGAAGCTGGAAGGAAAAAATAGTTTATTCTTTGTGGGGAGTAGAGAAGACTATCTTAAAAAAGAGAGGCATTTACAGAGCATCTTAGAGGCAAATCAAGATTTCAGAGGGTAAAGGTTGGGTAAAAGAGGTCATAAGGCTAAAAAAGCACGGAGGTAAGAAAATGTATGGCTGTTGAGGGAACAGTGAAGTGACACATGGAACAGCATCTGCTTTCACTTCCCCACCCAGTGCTCTGGAGATCTGACCGGCTTCCCCCTTAGAGCAAAAGGAAACACAGTAAAGTCCAAGACCTCTTCTGATATGCTCCCTGGTTGGCCATCATTTGTTCCAACAAAACAGTTCTTGCTTAGGTTCATTTAAAGACAGTTCTTTTCCCCTAGTTATTCCTCAGAGCTAGGAAAAAAAAAAAAAAAAAATCACCCAGAGAAAAGCCCCTGGCCCAGTCCACAGCAATCTGTTTTCCATCTCAACCTTACTCAATTAAGGGCCAATTTTTCTGGAATTCCCAGACTTGGGACTTTCTTTACAGGGGACTGTGATTTTGGGAGCCTCTCTCTTAGCCATCAGCCCCTCTAAACTCTTCTAATTTGCTGCTGCTTTAAAACTGCAAGGGAAAAGATGGAGAGGAGGCAGCCTTCCCTGCCTCTCTCCCTTGCTCTGCGGTTAAGCTCAGCAATGATCCCACAAGCCTGGAATTTGAGGAATTTCCTGCCCCGTGCTCCCTGGAAGAGCTGAGAGACCTAGCAATTAGGCCTGGAGTTTCTGCGCCTGCCTCCCTACACCCAAGTGAAGCACCCTGAGTGAACAACGGGTTCTAAGAGGGGGCCACATGGAGCTCAGCCTGGGATGTGTCTGTGGACTTCACATTCCACAAGAACATCACCCTCAGAAAGTCACCACCACTGCCACCCCCTCCCTCATTCCCCTTCCAACCACCCAAAGTACCTCTGCCAAATGATCCACATCTTTTCCTTTGCCCGTCTTAAGTTGTAATAGTAGTTGTAGTAATAAAACTACAGGACACAGAGTTAATTCCTACTCAAATCCATCTTGTTCTTCTGCAGTTATCTCAGGATAACTTAGTAATTTTCTTTTCTTGCCTTTCGCCCAGCACAGGAGCCATGCTACGCCTCAACTCTTTACTGCTTCCCCCTCCAGTCTGTTCCTCTTGTGCCCTCTTCTCCCCCTCTTCCCCTTTGTTTACACGTTCATGATGTATTGACTTGTTCAGTTTGTGCCTTTGCCCAGTGTCTGTCTGCAGGCTGAGGGGCTTAGATCTGCTTCCCAGTGGCACGTCTATCTCTGGGACTTCAAGAGGGCAAGGGTGGAAGATCTGGGCTTCTCTTTGGTTCAAGCCAGAGACATGGGGACTGAAAGGGGGAAAAATACATTAAAATGAACTGTACGTAATTCTTTGCTGCAGCAGCCAGAACAGCAGAAGCAAATTCTCTTCCTAATTATGTTTGTTCAGGTTAATATTAAAACTGGTTCCTATTCTCAGGTGCTAGGGCAGAAGCAGCCTGGGATTCAAACACTTGCCACAAATAGTCCTCAAGCTGGCTGATCCACAACCATTGGCATGGCCTCCTGGGAAGGTAAGCATTTATCGGGGCTTAATGAGTGATGGGGTCCTGCTCCATTTTTGCCCTTATCTCTTTATTCTAATGTTCTCTTGTCCAGGTATCTAGCTTTGTGTTTTCTTCCTCATTTTAGTTGTTCCATTTCTGACACCCCTTCGATAATTCCCTATGTTGCTCTTTGCTTCCTCAAATCGAAGGACATTTCTGAACCTTTGACCAGCTGGAACTTGCTCCCCCACCTCCCATCTCTGTCTACATAACACACACCCTCTCATACTCCATTCCCAAGTTGGCGCCCATCTCTTCCCATCCTGGTTCCATGGCAACGCCACCATGTGGCCTCCCACCTGCTGACATTTCTCTCCCAGGCTTTCACCGGCACACTAGGTCCATTCCCATGGCCCTCCCCTTGCACTTCGACTCTACTCACTACTCTCTTCTCTGGAATGTACTAAGGCCTGGACCAGTGGTACAGCATGCTGAGCCTGAGCTTTCAAGGTCTAGGCTTTCTTTATACTAGTCCTGACTCTGACTCTTGACAATTCTGACCCACAGTAAAATTAAAATGATATTTTCCTGCTTCCCTTTCCTTCCCACCCCCCAATTCTTCTCAGCATATTCTACAAGCCTCAAAAGGAGAAGACTCCCAGTTAAAAAAGGAATCAAAGCTATTCTAACACTTCAGTGGCAATGCTCACTATCTCCAGATTTCCTTCAACTCTCCAGATATTTGCCTTTTGAGGTTGAGAGTTGTTAGTTGCCAGTTCCCTTCTCCTCCCCCTTCACATTCCCTTCAAACAAAGCTTTTCTGTCAGGTTTTTGACCCTGATGAAGATTTTTAACTGGAATCTTTCTCTTTTTTTTTGGTTTTCCCCCTTCCTCTCCAATTCTGAAGGATCTTTTGTCTTCTGAGTAAAAGAACTGAGATACTGGGAGAGCTGTTCTTTTTTCTCCTCTTATAAGTAATTGAGGAAGAGTTTTTAAAAACCTGAAGGATAGAAGACCAAAAAAAAAAAACCCAATATGAAGCTATTTTCTTTCTCAAAAAACAATTTCAATAGAAAAGAAAGAGAAAGACTTTGAAAATATGAAAGGAAAAGAAGGACCTTGAAAGAGAGAGAGAAGTAACAGAGAAAATGAGGGCGGGCTGGAGAGAAAGACCTTGAGGAAATGAGAGGAAGAGCGAGCAGGAAGAGGGACCTTGAGGAATGCATAAGCAGGAGAAAGGGGGAAAGGAGAAAAATGACAGAGGCTCAGAGAGATGCTCACTACCTAGGCTGCGTAGCCACTGAATAGTTTCTTCAATTTAGAGAAAAGGGAAAAGACTGGAATATGCCCTCAGGAAGCAAAGAGAACTTTCTTCTCTTTGCACATTTATAGCGCCCAACAGTACCTAGCAAATAGTAAGTGCTCAATAAATGAACAAAACAAAGCTGTGATAGGTTCTTGTTTTCTTTTTCCCTTAGGACTAAATGAAAGGTTGGTTGGAAATGAATAGATAAGAAAGAAACAAAGAACTCAGGGCTAACCTAACCTGATCAAGATCAGATTGTGCAGGGCTCAGGAAGGGAAGTCACATTTTGTCATCCTCTTCTTGTCTTACCCTGTTATCTTCCCTGGTGTGTCTCTCTGTCTCTGTCTCTCTGTCTGTCTGTCTGTCTGTCTGCCTTTGTCTCTCAAATCCTAGCAGGCTGATTATCTTTGCCACCCAGAACTTTTCAGTTGTGTCTTGGTCTGAGCAAAGAATAAGAAACTCATTCGAAGGGCAGTCCAAGTGAGTTCCAAGAAGCAAGGCTAATCCGATTACTATAATCATTATCATCACCACAATGCATTCTGAAGTCAAAAAAACAAAAGGCTAAAACCATCATGGCTGGGCAGTCATCAGTGTGTATGGGGGTAGGAGGAGGAGGGTGCTTTTCCTGGGTTCACTGAGAGCTAGCTATTTACAGATGGCCTTTCATCTGAGACTCAAGTAGCTCCCCACAGCCTCTGGTCCATTTTTACAGCACCTCTAAAAGGAAGATTAGAGACGATTTATATTATTTGTAACTTAAAATTGCTGACATTTAGAAGCTGCTTGCTTACTATTTGCCAAGAGCTATGCTATATGTTTTATATATCTTAACTCAATTAATTCATTTGTTCCACAAAAGATTTGAGGCAGGATACATCGACACATTCATTCAATGATATAAGAATTACACAAAAAATTAAGACGCTAGACATTTGGTGGGAATGGTGGTGATTAAACAAGCAGCAAAAGACAGGAGAAATAAATTGAGGTTGGGGTAAAGATAATACACTAAATATACGCCACAAGATCCTGAATGTCTCATCAGAGATCAACTGCAAGAGTAGCCTTGAGCTTCCAAGCAGCCAGTGCAAAGAGAAAAGAATGAAAGTTAGTGACACTATTTACAGTATCCATAAAATAAAAACTAACCAGTGTCTTAGCAAAAGTACCACTAAAGAACTTTCTCCCGCGGAGCCTCATAAACGGACACCGTGATGTGTTGAACCATGTCCTGGGCAGCATCCCTGCCGTAAATACAATAAGGAGTTTCACAGGGCTGCTCCTTAGAACATTCCTCAGTGTGGGCTGGTGGCACAGTGCCAAGTGCTCTTCTCAATAAAAGCAATTCTTTGACGGGCCCAAACCATTCAGTCTCAGTTTGCCACTCTAATGGTTTGGCTTAGTCTAAAGATAAAGTTTAGAGTATCTGGAGGAATGGCCTGGAGGCAGCTGATAATGGCGGGAGGGAAAGTTGCAGATATAAAACAGGACTCCTGTGACTTAGCTATTTTGGCCCTTAGTTCAGAGCTGCATCCCAAGATGAGAGGAAGAAAAGAATATCACAGCCTTCTCTGATATTCACGATTTCTTGGGAGGCATCTGAAGGTAGGGGAGGCAGAACTCAAAAGATTATTTCCCTGAGGATATAGGGCAAGGGGCCAGCCAGCTGATGTCTGGAGTCTGAGTGAGGTGACTGAGTGAGGCTCATTTAAAAAATAAAAAAAGTACTCTGGCTTTTTACTTTTCAATTTCTGCAGAGTATACCTAACCCCCAAAATGTCAGCTTAGCTTTTGGCCATCTTGAGGCTTGGGAAGATTAAGCCTGCTGGAAAAATCCTAAGGAGCATTCAAAGAGGAATTAGCGGTAGCATTAAACACAATTATGCAGCCCCAGCAAAGCTCCCAGACTAGAATGTACCTCCCCTACCCTTCCCTTCTGGAAGGTACGCCAGCATTTCAGAGACCTGCAGAGTGACAGTCAACACAGAGGTCAGCCTGTCAGTGACATCTGAATCCTTTACCCCTGAGACCATCCAAGGGAAGAAAATCCACAACTTAATTATCCATCTAGCAATTCAGTGTCCAGAAGTTCTTCCGTTTATCTGACCAAAGCCTTTTTTTGTTGTTTTCCCTACGAAGACTGTATTTTTCCTAATAGTTCAGGAGAGAAAGCTTGTCCAGCTTTGGTGTGGGGAGCTGGGACTGGAGTGAGAAGGGCGGTCTCTGCTAAAGGGAAGAGACTGGAGGGAGGGCTGGTGCTCCCTAGCTGCTTTACAATCCTTGAGGTGAGTGAGGGCAAGTAAAGGGTGGAGAAGAGAGAGGTAGACAGGCTGGAATCTCAGGCCAAGTCCCCCGACAATGGGCAGAAGTCTGGAACCTGCAGCCTGTTACTTAATTATCTCTCAATGGTTTTTGTTCCTGGCTTTAAACATTTACCCCTATTGGGTTTTCATGGCTTCACAAGCTATCTCCTTTTCTTTGCCGTTGCCATGGCAACGACTCCAGGCATACAACTGCTCTCTGATTTTAAATAAAAGTTGAGGTTTTCTCTCTCTTCCTCCCTCCCACCCCTCTCCTTTTCTCTCTTAGGATGGATGAGGTTTCTCTCATCCCTTCTTTTCTCTTCACCTTCCTTTCTGTCCTGCCCTCCCCCTACCCAGCTCTGTTTCCTTAGCATTGCCTCATTCTCTCATTTCCTCCTTCCACCTGCCTCCTCTCTAAACCCTCTCCCACATCTTTGGGCTTCCAAGCTGGCCCTAATCCCCTGGTTGCCATGACAGCAAGAGTAGGCCCCTTAGAAGGAATGGGGGCAGAGGCCGAAGGATAAGGGCATATCTGAGGAAGTTGGGGGATCTGATGGCAGATCCTGGAAAAATGTCCCGCCAGATTCTTTGGGGACTACCACCTTCCTCTCTGGACTTCAATTCCTCTAGAAGATCCTTATCTCACTGCCCCCCGCCCCCGAAAAATCCAGAAAAGACTTTCTGATCCGTGCAATTGGGAATGGTGCGGGGAGGCAGGGAAGTCTGGAGAGGTGAAGCAGTGGTTTTCCAAACTGATGAGAGAGGTGTGTGTTGCTGGAGGCCGGGTGGGATTAAGGTGGAACTTCCAGTTCTAGTGTCTGCTCTGGGGCAGGCAGTCACTTATCCTCCGAGTCTTGATTTTCATTGGTAACTTTCAGGGGTTGGATTAAATCTGTGATTTTTAAACAGTACTCAAAGGTGCCGTAGACTGCTGAAGAGTCTCAGCACCTACCGCTAGTGGGGTGGGGAGTGGGAGTCTGAGGTGAAAAGAGAGGGGTACCGCCGGCACCTACAACCCAAAACAGTCCTGTGGTCTGGTACCACAAGAGTCTGCTTGTATCTGCTTAAAAGCAGAGCTGCAGTAGATCTTCCTTATCACAGATTTTAGATGTTCCTAGAGGAAGTCAGGACCTTCATCCTCCCCCCACCCCCCACCACCCCTTTCCCGCCCCCAGTGGCATGTCCAGGTGGCTCTCTTTGCCACGGTGAGGCTCCTTCCCCAGCCCCAGCCTTGAATAGATAAGCAAATTATAGATTAGGTAGAAACTTAAGCATTTCTGAAATGGGCTGGAAGACAAAATATTTTATTTACTGCTCAACAATATAAAAATCTCTCTCTTAATTTTACAGGCTATAGGTTGAGGTAAAACATTTGGGAAAGGAGAAATGGACAACCCCATGGCATTTTTTAAAATGCTATGGATTGGAGTCAAAAGACTTGAGTTCTATGTCTAGCTCTTCCTCTGGTTTACTCAGCGGTTCTCAGTTGGGGCGATTGCATTCCAGGGGACATTTGAAAATGTCCAGAGACATTTTTTGTCACACCTGTGAGTCGGGGGGTGCTACTGGCTTCCAGTGAGTAAGGTCAGGGATGCTGCTTAACATCCTGCAGTGCACGAGAACAGCCCCCCAAACAAAGGGGTAGCTTACCCATCTTGAGCGAGTCCTATTCCCATTCAGAGCCTCAATTTTTTTTCTTTTTTTTTTGGATTATTTATTATTATTTATGCCTACAGCACCTGGTCTTCCTAGGTGGTCTCCCATCCAAGTATTAACCAGGCCAGAACCTGCTTAGCTTCTGAGATCAGATATTGGGCTTGTTCAGGGTGGCATGGCTGCAGACCATGGACCGTAGCTCCACTGGGGCACAAACCCAGGACCTTTTGTGTGTAAAGCAGACGTACTAACCACTACACTATGGAACCACGTCCCAGAACCTCAATTTCCTTGCTCATAGATTAGTACCTTACCCTCAATCATTCATTAGCTTGTAAAGGGTCACACAGAAAGTCAGGAGAGAAGTTGGAATTTGAATCCAGGTCTCTTGACTACAAACCTAGGGCTTTTTGTTGTTGCTCCACACCGCAGAATGTTAGGATTCAAGTTAACAATAAAAGCTAACATATACTGCATCCTTAAAGCATCTCATAACCTTGCCACGCATTCTACACAGATTATCTAATGTGATCTTTCTCACCACTCGATGATGCAGATGTCACTATTCTACAAGAAGGTTAAAGGACTTGCACTTGCTAGTAGGAGGCAGCAGGTCCTGGATTCAACCCCAAGAAGTCTGAACTCCGGATGCAGCTCTATCAAGAAGCTGATGAGCACGTCCGGAGCCACAGGCATCATCTAGTGAGCTCCTTGCTTTACAGTTGAACACAGAGTCCCTGAAAGGACACATGAGTTGCCCAAGAAGAAACAGCCTAAGAAGAGTCAAGATGAAAATCCTGGTCACATGACTCCCAGTCTAAGATCAACCCTAATACACCCTCAGGCTCTCACTGCTTGTAATCTTCTTAGGGATAGGGAGTGGGAAGTGCACTGTAAGAAACAAAGTCCAAACGTCCAAGAATCAAAGTTGGAAGGAAGGAGGTGGGGGAAAGAAGGAGAAACAGCTGGTTGTCAGGAGAATGAAAAAAGCTGCCTCCTGATAAAGAGAAATAGAGAATTGGTGGGGGAGGGGAAGGGATGCTGGGGAATGGAGCTCAGAAAGAAGGATGCCGACAGGAGGGGCCCAGACTAGGAAAAGATGAGGCTCTGACCACGGCTCCCAGCGACTCATTACATGTTACATGTCTCCCCTGTCCTCCCGCTACTTCTCCACCTGGCCCCTCATCACCTCACCAGGCCGAGATTTCCTGATTCGCTCCCTTACCTTAAAACCTACCCAGGCACCCAGGAACCCAGGCCTGGGGAAAGGAAGAACCTAGAAACCACCCCCAGCACCTCCACCCCAGTACCCAGGGCTTTGCCTGCTGCTTTTCTTGACAACCAGCCCCACCTCTGAGGGAAGGGACAAGAAGACTGCCATTTCCCTTAGGCTTCTCACAGGAAGGTCTCCTTGAGATCATCCTAAACTTTCCAGCACAGAACACAACACAGTGTGGGCACCCGGGATCTGCCAGGACCCCTCGGCCCCCCACCCCCCACCCCCCACCCCAGCTCCTCTGGAGTCTCTGGCGGGCTCAGCTCATCTCTTCAAACCCGTTGACAGAGGAGAACAGTCCCGGAAGCCCCTGAGGCCCCGAGCCTCACCAAGGAGGCTCAGCTCACTTATGAAAGAGGCTGGGGCTTGTTGTTCGTTATTTTGCTTTGTTTTTAACAAAACATAATCCAGGGCCTTGGGGAACTTGCAATCTGCTAGAAAACTGAAAGGTCAGTGCTTTAAAACTGAGTGTAGTGTAAACGGAGCCTGTGAAATGAGATAAAGGGGAGGGTTAGCCAGAAGGGCCCTTGGGGGTGGTAACCCTTCTGAGCCGCAGACAGTGGAGGACACAGGTGAAGGAGAGAGAAAGACCTGCACAGGAAAGGCTTCAGGTCTTCAGAGATTCCTGAGCACTGGCTCCTGGTAAATGGCCCTGGCTTTCATTTTTACCCCTCCCCCACAGCTCGCCTCTGGTAGGCCTCCGAGATGATTAAAACCAAAAGAATTTTAAATGTCTGGAATTCACTTTTCACCACTGATGCCATTTGCTTATTTTCTCTCTCCCCTCTCCCTCCTTATAATTTCTCCTCTTGGGAGAGCTGTTTGTTTTTATCCTTTCTTCTGGCCCAGTTTGTTCTGAGATGACTCCCAGTACCCACCAGTTCACTTTGTTTTCATTTTTGGAAGAAGAGAGGGGGTTGGGTGTCTCAGGAAAACAGGAGGAAGGAGGAGAGGGTGGAGGGGCCTCGATCTTGCTTGCTAAAGTTCCCAGAAAAAGAAAGGAGAAGAAATAGCTTTCATGGAAAGAAATCTGCCAAATGTTTATGTTCCCACAAGACTCTGAAAATCCTTTTCATAGACCAAAGCTAAAGTTCAGGGTGAAGCCAGAGCAGGACAGTGGGCTATCTGGGGCGGGGGGAACTCCAGCTCTCCGTATCAAGTTTAGACCAAGTTTTATCTGTACAAGTGTGAAATGTTTGCTTCCACTCTGGATCCTAAGCAGTAATGCTTCTCCTGGAGTACCCAGCTCTGGCCCTCTGAAATCAGTACTTCTGGCCTTGGCACAGAAACCAAATCAGGGAGATCCAGGGCTTCATTCAGGAAGAACCAGTCCTTTTCATGAACTCCCAAAGCTGGAAAACCATGTAGCCATAAAGAACCTTTTCATTTTGTGTTAAGAAAACAGGCCCAGATCACTGAATGACATTACTCCATTAGAGGAAAAATTGGGGCTCAGATCCACAGCTAAACTCATACTGCAGTGCTCTTTCTGTATTGCCTCCTGAATATAGATTTTCCCATTGTAATGCCCAGGAAACCAGAAGCTGAGTCATAAGTTGCAAGCCATGTGAGACAAGACATTTAACCTTTTGGCCCACGGGATCTGCTGGAGGCCGCAGGTACAATGGGCAGTCTGAGGCCCGCAGGTCAGTAATGGGAAGATCAACCCTGCCTGGAGCCATATGCCAATAAGCTCTGTGCTAGAAGCAGCCCAGGCCGGAACAGACACCATATTTGTGCATTGGGGCACAATGGCCTGGGCTGCCAAGGCTTTGCTCTATAGTGTAACCCAGAAGGAGCGCAGGGTAGAAATTTTGTGCTTTCCCTTACTGAGGAAGTCAGATAAAAGGACCCCCGCTCCCTCACCAGCTTTTTAAAAATTTAACTTGTTTTATGTGGTTTCTACTGGGTTAGGCCAGGTGCTTTCATGTTCCGGTCGTAAGGACAATAGTTATAGCAGTGCAACAGCTACCATTGTTTAGAACTTGTCATATGCCAGGGGCTGCAGGAGCAGGGACTCTTTAAGATTCCCATTTACCAATGAAGAAACTAATGCTCAGGTTATATGACAATTTCAAGGTTTCACCACTAGTTAATGGCAAAAAAAAGTAGTAGGATCCAACTTACTTCATTCTAAGGACCAAGCACATTGTGCTACACTCATGAAAGAAAATTCAATCTAGAAAGGAAAAATGGATATTCCCCATTCTCCATCATTTCCTGTGGGACCAGCAGGAGCCTGGGCCACAGAGACACAACAAGGAACAGTAACGAAGGACAGACACCAGAGTCCATGTTAGAATTTCACGTTCTAGTCCAGCTTGTGTCTAACTCTCTGGGTTAACTCTTCTGTTTCTTGTGCCTCTCACATCCGTCACCTGGCCATGTGTCCTCTCTCTTAGTCTCTAGGTTGGAAGCCCAAGGAAAGCCCCAAGCCCTGTGGTGATGCCAAAGCTAAAAGTCCAGCAGGTGGGGGCGGGGGAGGGGAGGGACAACTCTCTCTGTTTTTACCTCATCTCACAGAGCCACTCCTTTTGTCATTTCTAAAATGGGGATGATAAGCATTTTGTGAAAGAGTGTGTAGCATCTACAACGTGTAGGTGTGAGTAACTATTAGGTCTTTCTCTCTTTATCTGATCACATCTCTGAGGGATCATTTCCTAGTCATTTCCATGGGTTTAAACCCCACAGTGAGTGTCCTGCTCTCCTCAAAACAGAAATTCCCAGGCCTGAGTCCTAATTGGATGGTGGCCCTGCCCTTCCTTTCCTTGTCACAGCCTTTCCCACCTCACTGGCCTCATGTCCCAGCACATGACTGAATGAACTTTACTTGGTACCATCTCCCTTCCCACCCCAGGGCAGGCCAGCAAATTGACGCAGCTAAGGTTCCTAGGGCTGCGCCGGCACGCTGGGGGAACAAGGCGCCTTCCTGAGGGGGCACTGCTGGCCTCCCTGACCCTTGCAGAGTCACCTTAGGCCTGGGCAGATGAGGGGTTCTGCTCACCACTCCATGTGCCTACCATACTACTGCCCAATTGTCCCTTCCTTCTCCTCCCTGGGTCTCACGCACCCATGGCCTGCTGCCCCACCTTCCCCCAGAGTTTCTCTTGCCACTCTCCCCTTCTCTCCCGCTCTCTCTCCACTCCTCTCTGCTGCTGGCTTGGAGCAGGAGGTTATGAAAATGAGCTTCGTGCCCAGGAGACTGTAATTATCTGCTAAGTGTGAAAGCCAGAGTGATTAATTAAGAGATAATAAAAAGAAAAGGAGGGCGAGAGGGGGCCTCACAGCTTTGCTTTGATGATAGAACCTGAGGTGAGCCAAGCAATTAGGGGAATCTTTATCGAGAGTTAGCTATAATCCACAAATTATCAAGCACCAAATGCTTCAGGAGCAGGGCGCATTTCACTCCTGAGAGTGACAGACTGACAGAGAGGGAAGGAGGGCAGGAGGAAGAGGGCCCAGGGAGCATCCAGCTGGGGGGCAGAGAGCAGCCAGGAGCCCAGGAGCATGTGGCTCTGCTGGTGGATGACAGCCAGAGTGGGCTGTGCAGATTGTCCAGTGCCAGGCCACCAGGCAGTGCTTTCAGGACCCTGGGCCATGGCTGCCCTTGAAAAAGGGTAGCTGCTCACAACAAATGCAAGCTGCCCCACAAGCAGGCTCCACACTGGAGCCAAGTTGTCGTAACAGCCTCACTGTCTCCTCCAAGACAAAGGCCCAAGTTCCTCTCTCCCCGCACATAAGGCAGTTCTCCTTCTATGCAGAGAATTTGTATCCTGCTCTGTCCTCAAGTAAACAAGGGCTGCTTTGACACTATTCCTCTCCTGAGGTGCACGGCTGCCTGTGCATGTGGGAGTATGTCACACAGCTGGGCGTGAATGCTGCTGGGGCCACAACTTGACGAGGTGACATGGAAGCTCTCAGTTCCCAGAGCCTCCAGCCCACACAGCCCTAGCTGGCCAGCCCTCCTCCTGGGCCCCACTCTTCTCCCACTGAGCCCTCCTATAAGGGTGGTCTTTTCTACCTTTTTTTCAATGAATCCTGCCCTATTAGTCCTTTTCACCCAGTTCCATTGTTCCCTCTTGCCCCTCCCTAAGAACCAACATTAACAGATCCCCCAGCTCCAATATCTCTTTCCATCTTCTGTACATATGCATAACAGGTTTCAAAATCCCCCTTTGTTTAGATGATCTTTGTATGTGTTTAGACCCTGAGGAAGATGGGGAACCTGTCTTCCCTATTATAATTAGCTATCTGATAGGAAAAAAAACAAGTTCCCTCCCTCAAGTTCAAGTTTACAGCTGAGAGTTTGCACTTACCTCATATGGCCCAGCATCCCAGGGAAATGCCCCACTCCTTCATTTGATCAGGAGGTCTCCAAAGGCAGACAACCCACTGCAGACATTCCCTCCCCTCCTGTCTCTGTGCAGGAGTATGTCACTTGGGAGGCACCCAGCCAACCCAGGATAGGCTGTGCTGAGGACATTTCTGTGTGATTCTGAAGGGAACGTTTTCCTGCTCTGAAGCTAGAGCAGGTCCTGACTACAGGTAGGCCTACCTCCGCCATCTCCCCTCCGAGCCCCACTTTCCTACAGGTACCTGGTTCAGCAGCAAATGCCAGGGGCTCTCTCAGCCTAGTCCCCATGGAGGGAGGAGGGGGCCCTCAGGACAGTAGCTAGAGTAGATGTGAAGGACACCACAGCCCTCTGGGCCTGTGAGCAGCTGAGGAGGGGAAACTAGACTAGTAAGGGCATGGTGACTCAGCCAGGCTCCTATGAACACTACCCTTCTGGCCCCGACTGAGGACACTGGGAAGGGACAGGCTTGGTGGTTCGCTGAAAAGCAAATCTGACCCCTAAGAAGACAAGCTGCTCTGGCTCCACCTGGGGCCTCAGAGGCAGTCTCACCTATGACCTCTCTGGGCTTGCTTCTCTATTATAAAGAGCTTTGCCTTGAAGTGAGAGAAAATGGACCTATTGGGGGAAATCTTATTTATCCAGACATAGAGAATACTAGAGACTTATTCAGTTACAGTCCCTAATAAGACAATTTTTTTCATTCAGGAGCAGGAGGGGTCAGGTTAGACACAAAGAACTTCCTGCTTACCGGGGATTATTAAATACAAAAGTGAGCAGAGAGCTAATGAAATTCCTTTCTCTTCAGAGAAAGGACAAACACTGATGTGTCAAGGTTGATTTAAGTTAGTCTTGCTTAGAGAAGACATCTTGAGTGTCCAAAGATGTTGGGATTCTTAAAGAATCATCTCCCCATTCTCATTCCTGACCCAGGTTCTAGGTTCTTAGGAAACCTAAACTGATCGATCCCACCTACTTCTTGATTTACTCTGAAACCTCTCAGGATTTATGTGTGTAGTGTGTGTAAGCCCCTGTTTGCACTTGTTGATAGCTGAATGTGTCTGTCTTCTGGGGGAGGGGATGAAGGAGAATTAATGAGAGTCCCTGTTCCCCCCAGTGGACAGGGTTCCCATCCCCCATTGACTCAGGAGAACTTTGAAGGCCGAAATTCTCTTTTCGGGCCTGTGAATCTTCTCTCTGCACACAGACAGAGAAGGGAGGGAGACAGTGAGTTATCTCGTCGTGTTGGCTAAACAACCATTTAGCTGTACATGAGTGTGAAAAACTGACATGTCCAGAGATGGTCCTCCCTTGCTCCCCCTAAATCATGCCCCCAGGTAAGCCTATGATCCGCCTGCCTTCCTAAATCACACAATTTGCTCATGATTTCATTTTCAAGCCAAAGGCAATAGGGCCAAGGCCCTGGCTTGTGCTCTGTCAAAATATCTCCCCCCAAGTCTACACTAAATTCAGAGCTGGATTATGAGGATTTTTTTCATAAAAGAAAAAAAAGATCAAGTGGAAATGACCAACTGGCTCAGGCTTGGAGGAGTTTCCATCAGCATACTGGCTGGTGCTGTTCAACGTGGGAGTTGCCAGCTATTGGCATAAGTGCGCACTTCGTGGGTCGGGTTGGGATGGCCGGGAGCTTGTGAGGCAGCAGGAAGCAGGTGGGGCAGGTCGATGTTGGGGCCAGAGATGGGCGTGCTGGCAAACTCTGCACCCGTCCCTGTCCCACAAGCATACAGACGCTCCTAAAGCAATGACCTATCTGAGCTGTTATACAACTGAGCTACTGAAAAGTGAATTCCGTTAAATGAATCCTATTTTCTCTTGTCTCTCATTAGAATGTTGAAGACTTATTTCCCTAGAGGAAAGAATCCTCTAACACTTCTAAGCATGGTCCTAGGATGGGCAGTATCAGCATCACCGGGAGCTTGGTGCCAATGCAGAAACTCCACCTGACCCCAGACCTTCTGAATCAGAATATGCAGTTTAACAAGATCCCCGGGTGTTTCATAAGCAGGCTAAAGTTTGAGAATCATTGTTCTAACACACTGGGTTGAAACCTTCCAGAGAGACAGAGCTAAAATGATGGTCGTGGTTACTGTGCACATCCTAGGACTGCTTTTCCAGGACTTAAAGTAAAAGTAAGTGGCTGCTGTCACCCCATGTCACAGGTAAGGAAACTAAGGCTCACAAAGGCGAAGAGGCCACTCAATGTTCAGAGCCAGGACCTAACTCTATACCCAGGTCCTTTCCATTATGCTGTGCTGCCGTCCTGGAGCTCCCACTGCACCGCACACCACGGACGACAACATCACTGGTCACTTCCCGTGGCACAGTTAACAGAGACTTATCTGCATTTGGACTATTATCTGTTCTTCACTCATCCTACTGTCTATGTCTGCATACCTCAGATCTGTCTTGGGCTGTGAGCTGTAAAAAACAGGCACTATGTAATATTAATAATAACTGGTTTATTGAATACATATTGCATTCCAGATACTAATTCCTAATACAGATTCCTTTATTCAGTACTCACAGCAACACTCTGGGGTAGGTATTATTGACTCTATTTTATAGACGGGAAAACTGAGGCTCCAGTTAAGTGCCTTGGTCATGATTGCACAGGTGGCAGCCTTGCTGTGAAAGAAGCTCTCTTATCCACAGGCCCTTTGGTAAGGAGGTCCCACCGCACTCAAGGGGTTACCCGATTCTGGGATTGTGTTGAAAAAGGCTAGCCTTATAATATGACCCTGGTATGAAACCAAAGGCAATGTGCACAAACTAAATCCCTTAGATACAGGTTTTAGAGGATCCCCTCTCAATTTTCTGCATAAATGGAGAGCAGCAGTGGTTCAGATAATCCAAAAGTCACTTCAGCTTGGTTTTGCAATGCATTTGGGGGTGGGGGGAGTCAGATTTTTCTTTCTAATTATAGTTGGCTCAAACTGACATTAAAATGAGTTTGAATTCTCACTTGGCCACTGTCTAGTGAGGAGAGACTTCCCAGGTGTGTGCAGGGCAATAGGTCTATCAGTTTAGGATCAAATATCACCCGCACAGCAGCTGACCTAGAGGTGGGTGCTGCCGAGTTGATGGCCCTGGCAGCAGTAGCTCCACCAGTTATGTGTGTGGGAGAGGTGAGCAAAGAGGGGAGGCCCCGGACTCCATCCCACAGTAAGGTCAAGCTGGTAGATTTCTAGGGAGGCTGGGAGTGAGGCTTAGAGTAGCGAGTCAAATGCTAAGGGTTTGGAATTAAAACCCAGGAGTCCTACTGTCCAGCCAGAGGAAAGTCCTTCTGGATGACTAGGAAATCAAGATGACGAAAACTCCAAATCTCTCAGGGCTCCACTCAGGCAGCCTGCCTAAGCTTTCTGCTCCTCTGAAAATGCCTTCTCCCCTCCCATTGTCTCTCTCTTTCTGCCCACATCTGCCCATCTCATTCCCTTGCCTTTTAATAACCTCCCCGTTAGGAAAATAACGGGAAGAAGCAGTTAAAAGCACCTCATGGCTTTACAATACAGGGTAATGGAGTAAGCAGGGCCCCCAGGCTGGTCCTGGGAGAATTCAGAAAGGAGGGGAAAAAAGAAACTCAGCTAAACTGATTACAAGGACAAAGTTAATTTAGAAATTAGCTCAGCTGAGTGGGAATGGGGTTGGAGATGAGGAAGAAGGAATATTTGGACACAAGAGGTTGGGAGATTTGGGGGGAGTGCGCTTTATATATGTAAACTGCCTTTGTTCCTGGAAATCATAATCCTTGGGAGGGACCTCTGCTCCCTTCAGATTCCTTGGCTCCTTCCATCCAGGGCAGGGGGCATAATCAGGGACTGTCCAGAGACTCCAGCCTCAGCCCCCGAGCCTCACATCCGTGGAGGTCCCCTCCCCTTTCCAGGCAAGCATGCACTCCCTGCCCCCACCCCCACCACAGTGAGACTTCAGCATTTTTCACATACCTCTCTCTTAACCTTTATCTTACAGTTGTCAATATGTATTTGTACATCCATCTTCCACACCTGACTGAGAGTGCCTCAAGGACAGGGACTAAATTTCACTTACCTTTTTATCCTGGTGCCTAGGTGAGTGCCAGCCCAAGCTATTAAAAAAGCACTTGCTTAGTTGAACATGGGATCTCATCCCCTTGGCAGGAACTCTCTTCAAAGGTTTCCATTTGAAAAACCAGAGCTCATCTCCTTGTAGAGGTTTAAAAGTCTCCAGGCTTAACCCCCAAATGAACATGTATCTATAGCCACTGATCAGAGGAAATATCCTAGAACTGACCGTGCGGGGTAGACTGGCCCGCCGATGAAAACAAATGGTCCCCCCAGACTCCGGACAGTGCAGACCCAGCCTAGGCTCCAACAAACAGATGACAAACAACTCACATGTCCACCAGGCCACAGGGCTCTCCTCTTAGTCACCTCCAAAGCCTCCCCAACTCAGGTCACAGATCTGAGACTTCCCAAGGGGGAACTAATATTTCTCTGCAGTTTTCTGCTCACATCTGCCTATTCAAACACTGATTATCTGTCTACTTCACTTTTTTCTTTTTTTAATTGAGGGGGTTTGCAAATCTCTACAGCAGCTCAAGCAGAAGAGAAGTTTAAGTTGATCAGGAATGAGGTAGGGATCATATCAATGTTTAACACAAAAAACACAAGTGCTTAAAAAACATTCAATCTTTGGCTCCCCACTTCTTACAGGACAGTCTCTGGACTGGCTTTTCAAGACCTTCAAGGGTTTGGCCCCAGTCTACTATCCTGGATCACCTCATCTATTTCTCCCCGACCCAATTCCTCAGCTGCAACCAGCCTCAATGTACCCCGCACATCTAGGCAGCCACACCTTGTCAAGGGAAGTTTGGCCAGTCTGCTGATGCTCTCCAACTTCCTGCCACATCTACATCCTGTCCATCCTTGGATCCTCTTCCTCCATGGGGCCTTTCCTGGACTCTTCGGCCCGCAGCAAACTCCCCTGTCCTGAACTCCCCAGCTCTGACTGTGCATACTGCTATCCTGGCACCAACCTAGCATTACCAGGAATCTTTGCTCATGCACGGCTTAGCTTCTTGGATGGAAGGAACTGTACGATGTCATTTAATACCCCATAAAGCCTATCAGTATGTTTTGCATATCATAATATACATCTGCTGATCTGAAAGAAAACAATTCTCCCCATTTTATGGAAGAGGAAACTAAGGTTTACTGAAGTTCAGTAATTTGCACCTAAGTCAGGGATAGTATTTTCTTTGTTTTGCAGTACTGGTGCCTGGCACATAGCAAGCACACAATTCCACTGAATGGAGGAAATGAGTCCTTCCTTACTCTACCCACACATCTTCCAGTGAGGACATACTCTTCATGTCATTTCAGAAGGAAATAAGGGGCAGAGAAGAAAAGCATCAAATGGCCTAATCCAGAAGAAGAATCTATGATTTCTAACCTGGCCTGAGGTGGGACAACCTCACAGGCACAGAGCACTGGAGACTCAGGCTGCTGCTGTCCCTTCCCTGCCTCAAAACCCAGGCCCCATGGCCTCCTGGGAGATTCTCCCATCACCTTCCCAGAGCCAGACCACCAGAGGAAGGAAGCCGCAGCACTACCTCCTGGGGAACTAACAAAATTTGCTAGGGAGTGCTAATGATTTCCACCCTAGATTTAAGACCCTTAATCCTGAGGAGGCTGGCTGGCTGCAAGGCCCGTTTATTTCAATACAATCCCAATTTTGTTAAATGGGCTCAAGGAGGACAGAAAGGAATGAGGCTCCAGCCCCTGGAACTACAGAGGTTAAAAAAAGTTGCTGGAGAGAGGGAGACTGTGGAGGGAGGTGGAAACTGGGAGCTTGGAAAGAGTTGATGAAGGGAGAGAAAGTAGGATGGAAAAAGAGAGAAAAACATGGCCACAAGCAATGTCTGGGAGCTAGAGCAGCTTTCCTCCTCAGTGCAGTGAATGAGGAGCAGGAAGGTATAAGAGTTGGACTGCAGGATGGAGAGGGACCAGAGCTACAGAATGGGGAACCCAAGGGTTCTTACTTTGTCAACTCCATAATGTGTGAGTCTATCACAGGGAATACAGAGCAAGCAAGACAAGACAAAAAATAGTGCCTTCGAAGATTAAGGATGGCTGCCATAGCTAGAAGGAACACGGTACACAGACATGTGGTGGTGTTGCATGCTCTGATGCGCAGAAGGACTGGCGTAAAGACAGAGAAATTTGTCATTACGTGAATGGGAGTGAGAAATGGCTACATGTGCAAATGCACATGAGAACGTGTGTGAATCTATGCACCTGCCTGGGGGCACACAGAATGGACAGAGAGAGACCGTGTCTGCAGACTTGATACGGCAGTGATGTTGAAGATGTAGATGGGCCTTCTTTCTGGGGATCACTCCCGTGCCCCACTCCAACTTCCTGGCTCAGGTTCTAGTCCTGGCTGTCACTTACTAGCCATATCATCTTGGACAATCTGCTTAACTTCTTTGGGTCTCTCTTTGTCCACCTATAAAATGGAGATAACTCCTATCTTTAACAGATTATTGTCAATATTCAATTAGTTACTTACACATGCCAAACACAAAGTGGGCTCTCCATAAACATGTGACTTTCTCCCTTACTAGGAGCAAGCCCATTCTCTTTCCTGACTCCTGAGACTGCCTCTCCTTGGCTTCACATTTCAGAATCAAGGACAAGGCTGCCTCTTTCTCCTTCACTGCTCACTACCCACCCCCATACCTCCAGCCCTTTCCAGGTCAAAGCTTCCTCCAGGATATTGCCCAGTAAAATGGTCTGGAGGCTCTGGGAAAGGACCAGACTAGAGCTGGGAGAAGCACAGTTTTCTCAGCTCTGGATGCTCAGAGAGGAACTTCCTTATTCTCAGCTGGAAACAGCCCCCAGATATTGATTTTGGAGCAATTAAGGAATTTGCCCCCAGCCCAAATGGAGAAACTATAACTATCCTGCCTAGATCATAGGATGTCCTATTAAATGAGATGGTACATGCAAAAAAGTTGCTAAAATTAGAAAGCACCTTACAAAGTTAAAAGACTTGAAAGGGCATTACAAACCTCCTTCTCACGACAGACAAGGGGCAGTATGTACAGTTCCCCACCCCCACACAGTAAAATATATAATTATCAAAGCAAGGCACAGAGATGGATACCGGCTAAGTGTCTTTGACTAAGCCTTCGGGAGAAGGCTGAGCCAAGCAGCAGGTGAAGCCTGTCTGCCATTGTGGGGAGCAGGAGAAGGAAGGCCTCCTCTCCCCTGCAGAGCTCCCTCGGCTCCATGGGAGGCGCTGCACAGGCTGTAACTCTGCAGAGGAGGTTGCCTGGCAGAGTGTGGGCTTCGTAGTGAGACTAAGAGTTTAAATATGGGATTTAACACCCAGGTATGGCCTTGAGCAAATTAAATTAAACTCATCTATAAATAGGGATAATATTAACTCAATGAAGTCCTTAAAAAATTAGAAATAATGTATATGAAAAGCACATAGTAGGAATTCAATAAAGTCATTGTGACATTTTGGTACAGAGCCCACCTCTTATAATCACTTTTCACCACCCAAAGCAGAGCCTCCCATAGCCCACTGGAAGAGGCCATCCAACACCCCAGCCTCCATGTCTGTCAGGGACTGAGCTGATCTGGAAGCTGACTATTTGGGATTCTCCCCAGCTCCCCACTCAGCGCTTCACCTCTGTAGGACTCTGGACCTCTCCAGGAGTCAGCCTTGCATGGAAGTTCCCAGATTTATAGTTCATGGACCTATAAGGCCATGTTTAATATTAGTAACAAACACAAGGTTGAAAACCTTTTCAATTGCCAAGTTATTTTTAAGTCACATATGAGCACCATCATATCATCAAAGAAAAACCATTCAATGCCAAAGTACGTAGAAGGACAAAATCTCAGAATAAAGGATCATTTTAAAAATTTGAGTTCACCTTTATGAGACACTCGCTCCCTTTTCTTCCTGGTTCTCATTCAGCTATGGATCAGGAAAAACCCTACCCATCCCAGCATCCATCCCTGCTGACACCTGGCAAAGGGGAAGGGTGCAAGCTTGGAGGTCAGCTGGTTCCCACAACCCCCAGCAAGAAACTTAACCAGTCTAAACCTCAATTTCTCATCCATGAAATAGAGATAATTATAGAGCTGATCTCGGGGGCTTGTTGTATAGATGAAATTAGATAACACATATAAAGTAGTCAGCACAAGGGCTCAATAAATGATCTGTATTATTTCTCGACTCTGAAATCCTGCCACCTCGGGCTGGTGTCCCTACTTATTTCTCACAAGAGCCCTGGTTCCTTCTTACTAGAATGCCAAACTCTTCCACTTTGCTCTCCCCGCAATTCCCTTCCCCAGACCTTTTCTGAGGTCTCCAACTAGGGGCAGGCTTGTCAGTTTCTCCTTCTGGGTGTGCCACAACCCAGTCCTGTCCATGATACAAGCAGAGGCATGGAAGCCCAGGATCAAGTATCTGGGCAGCTGGAACAAGAAACAAAAAAAGCATAAAGAAGAGCTGGAAAGGAGGCATAGACAACTCAACTGCCTATCCATTTCTGTCCAGTCACAAAGTCACAGCAGAAGCATTACTGAGCACTTCCCTCAGTGCTGACATTGTTCCATGCACTTTACACAGATAAACATATTTAATTGCCATTGCAACCCTATGACGTGTTATTTCTACCTTCACTTTACAGATGAGCAGACTAAGACACATAGAAGGCACGTACATACCTTGTTCAAGCTGAACTGACTACCAAGTGGCTAGAGGTGGGGTTTAACCGGGGAGCTGTGATTTAATCACCATTTAATACTGCCTCCTTCTAACATAGTAGCACTCTCATCAAATCAATCAATTGATCAGATATTTAAGGGCACTTACCACAGGCGTAGCACTGTTTCAGAAACTGAAAGGACAATAAAGAAATTAAGACTTGGTCCCCGAGAATATAAAGAGGGCCCAGAGGAGCCTCCATCAGGGTATGCAGTTCTCAGTATGCAGTTCTCAAATCAAGAAGGTGAGCACTGGGGACAGCAGCCGGCCGTCCTCACCCCACATCACCAGAGAACCAAGGCAGAGCAGGGCAACCAACCGTGCAGCTACCGTGACCAATAGAAGGCAAGAAGGCCTAGAGGCCTCCATGTCCTCCTGATCCAGGTCCTCCAGGTCCTGGCTGTGGCCAGAGGCAACACCAGGCACTGAGTACTGGGTTCCCGCCCTCCCTTTAGGTCTAAGTGAGTGAAAGGTGGAGTCCAGTCAAAGTTGAGGAGGGGAACCTGGTATCCAGATTTCTGCCTTGTCTCCCCCTGCCTCTTCCTCACCCTCCAGGCCTGCTCTGGGCTGGGCAGGCAGAAGCAGGACATCTGAAGTGTGCATGTCTGTGTGTAGCCTCGGGAGGGGAGACTCAGTTCCCAACTGCTCTTCTTTTCAGACTCATGCTCCCTGCCAGGATGTGGCTGTGTTCAGGGAGTTGAATACTGGGAATTTAAAAGGCCCTCAGGCTTCTTCCTTTCACTCCTCAACCCCCTGCCAGTCAGTAGCAGAGATGCCCAAGGGGCCTATGAGGGCTGGAAGGATTTTTCTCCCGCCCTCACCTCCACCTCCCACCCTGGAGGCAGCTCCCACCCTGATACAGCCTGTCATCCCACATTGCTCTGATTAGCTATAATCTTTCTTTTTCAATTTCTCTTCTCTGAGACTGGGGAGCGAGAAAATCTCCCAGAAAATGAATAAATATTTCAATTTTCGGCACAATCAGTCTGAGGAGCTGGCGCATGATGGAAATGGGGGTAAGGATAATGGTTTTCATTTAGATAAGATACAGAAAATTATTTAGTGAAAAATGAAGATTGATGAAGCCCATTGAAATTCTTTAAAATGCGATTTTTATTTCTGTGCCTAGGCTGAATCTCCCCTCCTCTCTCTGCCCTCCTCGGTTCAATGCCTTCTCCTGCCACCTTTTCCCCATGTCCACCATCCCTCAACCCCCCGCAATTCCCCGTCTGCTTCCTCTCTCACTGCCCCAGTCCCTAACCTAGAACCCCTTCTTTCTAAAGATGAAGAGTAAAGAGAAGAGGTCCCACAGCCTCCCCACCAACCCGTGAGTGCCCCAGCCTCCCCAGACCCTGCTCTTTCCCTCCCCGCTGCCACCCCAGTCCATGCACAGCTCCCCAGAACATTCAGTAGTGATTTCCTCGCCTCTCTGGTCTATTCTCTCCCTTCTTTTTCTTTGGTATCATCTCCCCGCCCCCCAATACTTTTGCACACTTTCAAGTCTTGCTTTCACCTCTGTTGGAGGCAGGAACACAGGAGCTCAACTAACTCCTCACCCCTCCCCCCTTTCCAAAGGGAGAAAGGCACACAACACACTCCTCTCTTTCTGACCATTCTTCTCCTCGACTCAATCCACATGTCTCTCCTGTTTGCTAACTGCAGCTTTTGTTCCTTGAAGCCCATTCATATCCATGATGTTGAAATGTTAGGGCTGCTGGGAAGGGGCAGACAGAAGCGTGCCCCCCACACATACCAATACTGACCCAGCTGCCTCCTCCCCCCACGTCATGCTCTCCCCACTTTCCTCCCCGCTATCAGCCTGGCTGAACAAAGTCAGAACTTAAGTCATCTTCCCAACTTTCTGCCAAGTGGCTGGCTTGTTCTGCCAACCACAGGACCAGGCCTCCTTTCCCCCAGCACCAACTCCTACTAAACTCACGCCATTAGGGTGCCCTTCCCATATCTTAAGTGTATATGTGGGAGGGGCGGAGCATGGGTGCCCTGTGGGGAAAGATGGATCAGACCTGACTCCACCAACTCAGCCAGGCATTGCCTTTGGAGCTGGGCCCCGCGAGGAGAGGAGGGATCTGGCATAATACCCCAGCCCTAAACACACACCTATAAGCCCAGGAAAGGAACTGAGAGCAGGGCAATGACTGAGGGTGTTCTATCCAAGCCGACATTCCTCTTCCCAGATTCCCGCCCCCCAAAAGAGACCGCCTCCTCCATTTTGTAGTCTGCACATCTTCATAGGTGTCTGTCTATATGAATGTCTGTTCAAGTTTCTTTGTTTCCTGGACAGCTGGTATCTATAGAAGGTTTTCAGTGTATGTGTGTCTGTGTGTGTCTGTGTGTGCTGTGTCCTTATAAATGCCAGTCTGCATGCATGTACTGTGTCTGAGTTTTGATGTGTCTGGGTGCATGAATGTGCAAACATATGTGGATATGGAAAGGAATTTGTCTTCCTTAGCTGTACCAGTGTCTTTGTGTATATGTCTGTCTCGGTGTGGGGGATGCTTGTGGGTATGTGTGTTTCCGTAGGTGAGTAGTCTATCTCAATGTCTATGACTATTTTTTGGTGCTTGTGTGTCAATTTCTGTGTCAGCTCCATGGGGGGCAGGGTGGAGGAGGGGTTGGCTAGCTCAGCAGTATTAAATCTTCCTTAGAGTCAAGCCCACAAAGCAATAATCCACTCCCACAGACTGTCCAGTCCTGGCCAGGGTCTGGGCCTTTTATTTTCCCTTCCCTCTCCCACCCCACCCCAGACCTGCCTGATGAGGGTACATTAACCTTATCTCTCTCAACCTCTCCCTCATCTCCCAGCCTCTCCCCTGCCAGGTTCAAGTAAGCTCCAGACAGCAACACTCTCCTGACCCAAAGTGGGGTGTTAACCCCCTCCCAAGTGCCCCTCATTATATCAAGCCGGCCTGAAACTGCCTTTGGAACTCCACTCCCCACCTGGAGCCTCTGGCGGGCAGGGGGGCTCCTAACCCTTACCAGGAGCTCCAAGGCACCCCTCCCTTCCTCTAGAAGGGAGCCGCAGCTCCCACTCGGTCCCCCGAGGCAGAAGTAGGGGGATTCCCTTACCAACAGCTTCCCGAGCCTGCTTTCCGTGCACCTCCCAGCCCCCGAATCTGAAATCCCACCCTCTTCCCAGCCTTCCCCTCAGGCAGGACCCAGGCGTCCGGACTCCCGGCCTCACAGGGTGGAGGTCGGCAGGGCTTCCAGAAGCTCCGGAAAAGACTTTGAGCGTTCGGGTCTCTTTTTTTCCTCCGTGCTGCCGCGCAGCCAGAAGAAGGAACTTGGGCAAATCAACGGAAAACTCATCCTCTCCGGCCTCGGTTACTCCGCGCCCGCGCCCCCAGGGCTCCGCGCGGGTACCCAGCCCCCGCCTCGTGGCGTCCGGACCCCGGGGACCCGCCGCGCGCTGCCGGCCCCCCAGCGCTCCCCCAGCGGGGGCGCGGCCCCCCGATCCCCGGACCCCCGGGTGGAAGCCGAATCCGGGACGGGCTGGAGCCCTTACCTTGGGAGAAAGTATCGGAGAGAGTGAGGATCCAGATGAGGAGGCTCAGCATGCTGTCCGCCAGCCGTGCGCCCGCCCGCGGCTGGGCCCGGAGTTGGCGAGGGAGCAAGAGGAGCGGGCTGGGGAGGAGGAGCCCCGGCCGCCCCCGCCCGCTCCCGCCCCTGCACACTCGCGCGCACACGCACACACTCGCGCGCACAAACTCACTTCCCTTCCCTCCGCTCTCTTTATCTCTCTTTCCTCCCAGTCCCGTTCCTCGCTCGCTCTCGCCCCCTCCCTTTCACTCCCTCCCTCTCTCTCCTCCGCCTCTCTCTTTTATTATTCCTCGCCTCAAGCTTTACCTCTCTGGGTCTCTTTCATCTCTGCTCTCCCTTTCTCTCCCCTTCTCCTCCTTCTCTCGCCCCCTCCTCCCTCCCTCCGCCTGACGTCTACTCTTCCAACACAGCCCTCCCCCTGGACTCCCCCCACGCGCGCGCACACGCTCACACCCTCGCTGGAACATAGATGGAAAGAGAGCAAAGAGAAAAAGGGATCGAGAGCAAAGGCAAAGGGGGTAACGAGAGTGACAATCGCGGGCGCTGGGGCAGGGACGGCTGGACCCTTGCCCGCCCGAGGCTCCCTCCCGTTCGTATTCGTAGTCTTGGTCCCGGGCTACCGAACTAGGCTGTGGATTGGGGAGGCGGGGCATGGGCTGAGGACAAGCCTCTAGCCCAGTGGAGGACCGTGTTGGGGAAGGAAGGGTGTGTGAGTGTGTCGGCGTGTTTGGGTGTGTGTAAGTGTGTGGGGGAGAGCGGAGAGTGGGCAGGCAGGCGGTGGTTCATGGAATCAAAAGGCATAAAATCCTTTTGTTTTCCTTGTTAATCCCACACCCAGTATATAACCCCTAGGTTCCCTAAACTGGTAATTCTCAATTGACTAATGAATAATTGGGGAGAATACATTCCTCTCCCCACCTACAAAACCCAGAGCTGCAGAATCTGCTTCCTGGACGCGCGTGGAGCCCCTGCCAGGGGGTCTCTCCCAGCACACAGGAGGCCAGACTGACTATTGGAGTCCTCAGCTGGCCCCGGCTGGGGGGGTGGGACAGTCGACCCCTTCCTTCATCCAGGGCATCGACCCATCCAGAAGGAGAAAGTAGCTAACTCCATGGCTTTGAGGGCAAGGGAGAAGGCAGCCACAGGAGTATCTCTAAGCAGGAAGGAGTTTGAGATCTTTGGGGATTAAGAGTCCTGGATACTGGGAAGGGACGGGATTCTTGGTGGGAGTAGGAAGGCGTTAGGTAAGGGTCCCCTCCTTGTTAAAAGCCCAGCTTGGCAACCAGCTCCTTTTTTAACCCCTAACCAGATGCTTCTGCTCCTGGGGTTGCCCGTAGTACCAGAACGTCTGGGTCCTAGGGGATGAGTTGAGAAGAAATAACAGGAATTGCCCAATTGTACAGTACTGTGTTGGTCTAGAGAGGTCTTCACTTCTTTCCTGGCAGATTCTAGGTCTCCTGGGTCCCTAACACTCACTGCCCTCCAAGATTTCTTGGTTTGGGCCTCTGGGAACCGGTGTGTGGCTCTCTGGTGCTCTCTGCTGGTGTGATGTGGCCACAACTCGTTCTTCCACCGATCCTCACACCAGGCAGAACTGTCCAGACACATCCACACACAACTGGACGACACAGAAACACAGGCGGAAAAACACACAAGTTCATATTCAGAAACACATTATGCACAGACCCAGAGAGTCTTTTATATGTTCAAAAATACATATGCACAGGCAAACACAGAGTTTAAAAATAAAGAGCCATACCTAGCCCAAATAGGAATATAATCATAAATACATGCAGCCCGCACCAATGTGAATATACATAAGCAATTTTCACTTACTTATTCATTAATCATGCATTCCACAGATATTTCTTCAGTGCCTGCTTATGTTTCAGTTGCAATCGGAGGCCTTGGAGACACAACAATGAAAAAAATCAACAAAGTCTCTCCCTCATAAGTGTTTCATTCTGGAGGAAACTAAAAGACAGTAGAAAAATATAAAACATGCCAGGTTGTAGTAAATACTTTGAGACAACTAAAGCATGACAAATGAATAGGGAGTGGAAGGGAGGGAGAAATTGCTTCCTATAGGTAGTCAAGGAAAGTTGCTCTGCTAAAGTAACATTTGAGCAGACACCTAAAGGAATTGAGGGATTTGGGGACTGGGGCTTCTGAAGAGAGAATGTAGCAGGTAGGTGGTAACAGCAAGTACAAAGGCCCTAAGGTAGTGATGTTCTTGGAGTATCAATGAGACAGCCTTTTCTCCTTTTCACTCTGCATAAAGATGCATGAAAGGTAGGCCCCTGATGATAGTAATTGAGGAAACTGTTAAGAAAAAGTTCGGAAGTGAGAGAAGAGAATATTCTTAGCTTAGTGCTTCTTGCCCACCTTCCAGCTTCTGGTATTCAGGACTGATGACTATTCTCAGTGTTGGAAGGGGCTGGGTTATGAAAGCTTTTGCTTTTCTTTCAGCCTCTTGTCTCATCTCAAAACCTTAGCAACAGATGAACCAAATTTATCCAGATCCTTAACCACCAAAGCAGTAACCCCACCTCTCTCTCTTGGTCCCTCAACTCTCCATCTCCCAGTCCCTTTAATCTCAAATCCTTACCAGCTCAGTCATAGCAAACACACTTCTCCAGAATCCCCCCTCACCAAGTAAGTCACTCAACATCTCAGATTCCAGAGCTTAAGACCCCAACTCTAGCTGGTGGTCCTCAATACTAGCTGTGTATTAGACTCTCCTGAGGGGCTTTTTAAAACACCAGTGCCTTACCCTTACTCCCAATTATTAATTGTTCTGGGGTGAAGCCCTCACGCATGAGTATTTTCAAACATCTCCCCTGGTAATTCTAATGGACAGCCAACATTGAGAACCACTGAGCTAAGCGAAGCCCTGCTTTGTAGGCATCGTCCTCAGCAAGCCTGTGCACAAGGGGGACTTCCTTCTTTCTTCCACTAGCAGTTCTGCTCATTGCCAATTCTGCAATCCCACCCACCCCCCACCCTCCTTCTGGGGGGAAATTCAATAGAGCTTCCAAATTTGCCTCATTCTCATCTCTCTCACACTAATGTTCACAATTCTGTTTAATTGGATTAACTGAGTCTGCTGGAGTCTAATCACATAACTCTTGTCAAACTGGGAGCATCCTGGGCCCGAGTCCTCAGTATCAGACAGATGCCCCCAAAGGCAAAGCCTATCAGCAGACGAGACACACTTCCCCAGCAAAGGATACCTGTCGCCTCTATCAAATCTGGGGCTCCTTGCGGGGCAAGGACTATGCATGTTGCCTCAGTCTGGATCTCCCTGAGGGCAGGGAAGAAGCTAGGTGCCCCCTTCCCATCAGAGAGGCAGAATAGTAGTTAAGAAGTAGTTAAGAACAATCACATGGGCCCTCACTCTAATCCAGCTTCTGCCCCTTACTTTCTGTGTGACCTTGGGCAGTTTATTTACCTAATCTTGAGAATGTTGGTTATTTCATCTGAAAATAGGGATGATATTATACTTACTTTAAGGGGCGGTTGTGAGGATTAAGTGGGTCCATGTCCATACAGTTCTTAGAATGGCATTGGGCACACGGTGAGTAAAAGGCACTGGCTGTGATTACTCTCAGTTTGGGAGCTCCCCAAAGCAGGGGCTTTTTAAACCTCCCTCTTGTGGAATTCGTCTATTTACCCATGCACAGGGCCCTGCCCAATCATAAGCGTGAAGGCATGGAGGCAGAGGGAGTAACCCCTAAGGATGCTATTTCACCCAGAAAAAAAAGAAAGAAGCAGTCAAAGGTTATATATGGAGTTAAGAGAAATATTAATAATTTTTTGAAAACAAAAGCAAAAAGATCAAGAGGTCAGAGAGTGAACAGGAAGGCAATTTATGACCATCACCAGGAGAAGCCACCCTGAGAGATAGAAATGAATTATTTGTCTCAATGAGGCTAAGAGCAGTAGAACCATTCTATAAATCCTCTGCCTTCCCCTTGAGAGGGAGTGGAGGATTGTGTTTCTGCTGCTTACCAGGGAAAGGCCAAGATACTGATTTTTAGCCTGGAAAATAATTCTGACCATAAAGGAAACCCTGAGTCCCTAAGGCAGAGGGGCTACCAGTTGTCACCATGACCCTCCCCCTGCAGTAGAGACCGTATTCAGAGAGGGGAGAGATGCACCCCTTTTTCGAAATTCCTCCGAGCAAAGGGTTTTCCCTCATTCCTTTTCCACTTTTGTTTCTTATGGCCCAGGTGGCTGCACAAGTCCTCCCAGAGATTAGGTCTGGGCTTTCCTGCTGTATACCAGTCCATTTCTTTTTGTTCTCTTTTTCCTTAAGGTTCTCAGCTTTTGAGGTGGATACATATAAGAGCAGAGACAGAGGACAGCCTTAATGGCAATAGGGAGAGATTCAGATCTGCACTGTCATGGCAGGGTGTGGGGGCAGAGAGAAAAGTAGCAGCAGTTGAAGCACCCGACCACTCCTTAGTGGTCCCTTAGGGGAAGGTGGACCAAGGAGGTCAGGTTCCTGGGATGGGGCTTGGGTGTCAGAGGACATCTGAAAAAGCAGTGCTGCAATTAAAGTAGAATGACTAAAGGCTACACCCTAGGAGGGACTGTCTACTGAAGAGGAGTGTCCAAAATATTTAGGAAGAGATTTGGATAGGTCGAAGCTGCTCCAAGGCAGGTGCTTAGAAAAAATGACCTTGGCCAAGATGGGCTCCCAGGGTGTGTTATAGCATGTACCAGCCTCACCTGTGAGCAACTGCGATCCATTTTTACACTCATTTTCAGCCCTTCCCTTCTCAGTGCTTCATATTAGAGCTCCAACTTGGGGAGACCATTTGTGCTAAACAGACCGGTTATCTCTTATTACGTTTAATGAGGATTTCATTGCCTGAGCTCACAGGAATTGGAAGAGTCCTGCTTCAGATGAGCAGCCCCATTGAAGAGGCTGGCTCAGAAAGAGAGAAGAAGGGTAAAGTTCAGGCGCCCTGGGCAGGGCCACTGAGGCAGGGAATAGGGATGTGGGGGAGACAAGAGTGGGGAATAAACTTAATTAGGAAAAAAATGGAGAAAGTAATATGAACTAATGACTCAAACATTAAGCTTCAGAGCTAGATGAGGCTTCAGACAACGTGAAGTCCATTTGCCTTTGAGGTGGTAAAATGATCTGTCAAAGGTCACAAAGCAAGTTATAGTTAGAGTAGGACAGGGACCAGTACCCAGGCTTCTTGCCGCTTAGGGCGGGATTCACCCTCTATCTTGTTAACTCTGACTTCCCTATATCCCAAACTCATTCCAAATTCTTTTATCAGCAAAGGCTCCCTTATGTCCAAAAGGCTCTGACCATTACGTAGTTCTGTTCTCTGGCAGATACTGGAAAATCAGGGAGGAAAAGGGAGGGTCTCTCATCTTCCTTTGGCCCTTGGTTTTAGTTTCCCTGGATCCTGTTCTCAAGCCCACAATTTCCCGACCTTTAATGATCCCCAGAGCTTCCTGGAAGACCATTAGATCCCATCTTTAGTATCAGGGCTAGGTTACAAGGTTATGGTTTATATTTGCATCCAAGCTAGAGATGAGATTAAGTTGGCAGCTAAAATCATGGCCCAAAGTCGTATTAAGGTATCTGGACATCATGGTACGTTTAAGGGTGATGTTGGATAGAGCTCAGATGAATGGGAATATAAGTTAGGCTTACTTGACCCTTATTATAAGAGGGGCCATTAACTTAAAGTACAACCCTTAACAATGTCACTCTAACCCTTATAACCCCAACAGAGGCTTGCTAAGGGTTTGGATTAAGATTAATTAATTAATTAGTTTATTCACCCGTTCATCCATCTATTCATCTTACAAACATATAAGTTTACTCTATGCCAGGCTCTAGACTAAGCATTTGGGACACAGAGATGGATGAAGCACACCTCTTATTCTCCAGTAGTTCAGTCTAGTGGGAAAGACCAACAGATTATTACAATGGAATTGAGAGGTGCAGAGATTTAAAAATGCCCATATTTTTAAAGAATACATAGCAAGTTACTGAACTCAGCTTGGGGCATCAAGGAAAATTTTATAGAGCTGAGAACTGAGAATGAGGATCTTCAGTCAAAGTCCAAAGAGTGGCCTTGGATAAGACAATTGCCCTCTCTGGGCCTCAGTTTCCTGCTAGTTGTGATACTTTTGCCTCTAATAAGGAGCCAGGAGCCATTCCCTGGAGATGTCTGCTGAGGGGTTCCATCAGGGCACATGTTAGTGTTTTATAAATGTTTGCTGTTTCTAGCTAGGACTCCTTCCGAGGTTCAGGGTTAGGGACCCATTTTCTAACTTACTCTGTACACATAATGTGGTGGGCCTTCCTGCGTGTGAAAGCCATACTCCAGGCCAGCGGTATTCCTCCCTGCTCCCACTGGCTTTTTGGCTTCTGTGCCAGGAAATAGGCCTAGCTGTGGCTGCCAGACAGGGTCTGGCTACCTTTGGTGGCATTTCCTAAATTGACAGAGAATATTGACTTATTGTCATTACAGTGGCTTTATTCCAGACTTCAAGACTCAGCCAGCAATGAGGCCTGGTTGGCACCAAATCCTCCTCCATCAGGCCATGGCAGCTCCCCCTCCTCTACCAGCCCTCAGCGGGGAATCGCCACCTTCCTCCGGCCCCACACAAAGTCCTCCCCATATAGAGCCTGAGTTGAGGCTTTGGGAATAGATCCAGGGGATAGCAAATCCAGAGGACAAAGTTGCCCCTGAGGGAAAAAAAACCCAAAACGATAGAAAACTAGCTACTCCTTCAGTGGTCCTCTTTCAAGAATAACACTTCCAGAGAGTAGGATGGCGGTTGCCAGAGGATTGAAGTGGGGGGGCGGGGGGAGGGTGTAAGTCAAAAGGTACAAAGTTTCAATTATACAAGGTGAATAAGTCCTAGAGATCTACTTACACAAGACATAGTGCCTATGGTTAACAATGTTGTATTGTATACCTAAAATTTTGCAAAGAGGGTAGATCTCACATTGTGTTCTTATCACAAAATAAAGTAATAATAAAGGGGCAGGAAGAAACTTTTGGAGGTGATGGATATGTTTATGGTATAGACTGCGGTGATGATTCCATGGATGTATATTTATCTTCAAACTCATCAAGTTGTATACATTAAAAATAGATAGCTTTTTGTATGTCAAATATACCTCAATAATGTGGTTTAAAAAAAAAAAAAAAGAATGGCAATAGCCTCCATCCTGTGATTCAAACCAGAGACCTGCCAGAGTCTGCATTTGACTGCCCTTTCTTCCTCCCTATTCACACTCAATCAGTCTCCAATTCCTTCTTGTCTGTTGTTATTTCCAAGGTAGAGGTCCACTTCCTTCCATTTCCACTGTCACTACTTATGTCCTCTCCTGCCTTGACCACCAGCAACAGCCTCTGGGTGTCTGCTCATGTCACTTTTTCAGTTCTGTTCTCTGCAGTTCTGTTGCCTGCAGCCACAGCAGTCTTGCTCAAGCTCAAATTTGACCACCTCACTCCCTGCCTTAAAACTCACTGGTGACTACCTTTGTCTTAAGGATCAGACACAGAATCTTTCCATCAGCTACCAGAGCCTGCCTGGGATGGAGCTGCGTTGCCACCTGGCCTCATTGCTCCCCAATATCCCTCTTACCCCCTATACTCCAGCTCTATAGGCTTCTCTTGGGTTTTTGGAACTGGCCACATATTTCTCATCATTGGGCCCTCCACATGTGCTATTCCCTTACCTGCTATGTTCTTTTCCACTTCATGCCCTAGGCTAAGTCCTACTCATCCCTCAGACCTCACACTGAACGTCCCATCTCCGTGGAAGACTCTCTAATTCCTCCAAATAGATTAGATCACTGTGTTGCCCTCAAGCTCTTTCTACCTGCACTGGCAACATTAATCACACTGGTTAGTAGGTATGCAGTGCTTGTTTCCCCTGCTGGACGGTAAGCCCTATACGGGTGAAGACTGTGTCAGCATTGTTCACTGATGTCACCATAGTGCCTGGCGCACAGTAGCATCTTAAGACTGAAAGAGAGAGAGAGAGAGAGAGAGAGAGAGAGAGAGAGAGAGATGTTCCCTATTCTGGGTTCTACAGAGTTTCCTGTGGTAGAAAGGGGGCTAGGCTCCATTTTACAGAGTACAGAGCCAGAGGGCTAGCAATTAGACTGCAGGATAAACTTTCCCATGAACTAGACATTTGGTAATTTCCAAAAAATCATCCTTCCAAGGCACTAGAAGAAGAACAGAAATGGCATGAAAGTTTATCTTCTCTTATTCAGGGTGACTGTGTGCAGGGATGACACATATATCCTTGAATGTGAACAACATAGAATACCAGGGAATAGTGAACAAAGCTATAAATACAGCCGAGCATTGGGTGATATCACCTGAGCACAGTGTGGCGATTTATGGCCAAGTCACATGGCCCTAAAGTATATTTATAACGGTGTAGCTCACTAGCATTTTTCCCTGCCCGCCAGCCCCTTGTTCTCCTGTTCCATGGTGGCCACTTTCCCTGTTCTTCTGATGAAACAGAATGGTGGGTGGGTCATAAATCTCCAGTCAAAATTCCTCCTTCAAGGCCCAAATCAGATGTAACATTTTCACTGAACTGCCTGATGGGATGATGCACCTTTACCACTGACTCTCTATTCTCCGCTCCCAAGGCTGTCTGTGTATTGTTATAGGTGTGTGCACAGACATGTCTTGTCTCCTCAAACTGTGAGCACCTTCCCCACACGTTTGTTCCTCCCTCTGGGTCTGCTAAGGATCTGCCACATAGGAGATGCTTAAAGAATGCTTTTTAAACCAAATACCTGTCCCTTCTGTAATCCTGTCCCTCTGGAGCATCTACCACATGTCCAGCACTGTGCTAGAAACTGTACCAGCATTATTTTCCATCCTTACAATGACAAGGTGGGTATCACCATCCCCACTTCTGTTTAGGAGAATTGAGGCAGGGAGAGGTTAAGGAGTTTGACCAAAAGCACACAGCAACCATAGGATTCTCACCTGTGATACCAAATTTTACCATGTTTCTTCTATTCCTGGAAACCTTGTGCTGTGTGTTCCATAGCCTGGTTTCTATCTAATATCTCAGGATTTGCTTTATCTTATCAAAGGCACTGCACACAGCCAGCCCATAGCCTGCCTCTCCACAGCTGGTTTCAGTGTGGCTGGCTCAGGCATTGCGGTTATCAAAGTGGAGTTTTCTGAGAAGGTTTATCAGAGAATTACTGCTATGAAAGAAGAAGCACCAGGCCCTTTCTGTGTTCTGGGGGCCTTACCCTCTCCTGCCTCATTTACGTGGGAAAAGACAGCTCAGAGCCAGAGAAGGAGACGATAAGACCTGGCAGCCACCTATACCTCACAAAAATGACTCTCTTCTCCATTCTCTTCTCCTCTGCTTCTGGATCTTCTTGGCTGATTTTACCACCACCTCTATCCTAAATGGAAAGAGAAGCCAAGGTGGACTGGGAGTCTCCTTCTCATAAACATCAAATGCTTACCTAGGGAAAGTAAGAATTAGAAACTACCCACGGTGGGTGGGGTAGAGTGTTGGTGGGACCAACACTCTAGATTGGGACCTGAGTCCTGGTCTCCTGCAAGCAGAGGTTGGGAAGTGGGGAAAGATTAAGGGGGGCAGGGGGGAGGGCAGGAGGGAAGCAAGCCAGAGTAAATCAGAAAAATTAACCGTCTTTCTAATTCATCACTAGCATGTGGCTTAAAGCACCGAAATAAAAAAAATATTTACCAAGTAGTGTGATTTTGTTGAAAAAATTACTATTAATATCATTAATAATTCTTCTCTGGTGTTGGAAAATGACTAAAAATGATGCCGTGATGCTATAGGGGTTGCCCCCATCCTGCCTTCCCACAAAGGCCTCTTGCAATACCGAATTGTGCTACAGAACCCAACACATCCATTCCCCACACAGAGTGTGAATTGAAGGAAGTTTGCCTCTGGTGATAGGTCTGGCTTTTTAAAACTTTTATTCCACAATTTTCGGAGCTCTCCTACTGCTTTTAATGTCTCCTGATGCATGAGTTTATACTAAAATGTTAAAGACTCCATATCCTGTCCCCCACCAAGTGTATTGTTAAAGAGAGCTAACACTTGGGTAATGCTTTAACAAAAAGAATAAATTTCTAACAATGTAATTATAGACACCTTTATACTTAGAAATTGTAAAACCTCTAAAATTATATCTAGCCCAAGAGTCTACCACCAGAGGCAGATTTACCATGAAGTTAAGGAAGCAGACTTGTCCAGGGCCCTTCTAAGGCTATGGGTGGCACCCTGCCAGTGTGTTCGCTGGGGTTCTGCGTAAAAGATACAAGAAGAAGACATTGTAACCACAACTGATTAACACTGTGGTTTCTTTCATGAAGACTTCCCCTCTTCCATTGATGTCAGGTGGCAGAGAAGCCATGGGTATTTCGGGGGTCTGGATAAGTGGAAATCGGGTTGAGAGTTATTTAGGCTGCATTAAAAGGTTCTCTAAGGTGGGTCAAAATCACTTGCATGTATGGTTATGCTACCACTCCTGGTGTAGGAATAGCTTCTAGGAATGCTCATGTCCACCAAGCTGACTCATGACTTGCAGGTGCAGAACCAGGTGAGAAGAGCATGTCCTCTAGTGCCTAGACCTGGAAGCAGTATTTGAAGAGTATGGATAGAGTCAGAAGCTAGTCAGTAGAAAATTATTTTAATCACCAGACTTGTAACATAGCAAATAGCTTGGTTTTCACTGATGCTTTGTCAAAATGGAAATTCTTTCCTGTTAGGAATATGCTTCATGATGTAGTGTATAAATTATGAATATACAATAAAAATGTTTTTCATATATCTTTATATGAAACTATTAGATAGAAATTATTCTGACATTAAGAAATGAATTGTAACACAAAACTCAGATTATTCTCAAAGAGATATTACATTAAGAGGAAGAGATATTACATTAAAACATTTGGATCATTTACTAATCCAATCCATGAAGAGGAATAACTCATGATTACATTGGAAAAGTTTTAAACTTCTTGGTGATTTGATAAAGATAACTAATAGACCATTAAAATGAGGACAAACTGGTTAATAATAATAGGTGTCCTTTATAACAAGTATTTAAGATTAGTTATAATATAAGAAAACAAATTGTCTGGAAATCTTACCAATTATGAAAAAAGTGTATAGCTGGGTTTTTTTTTTTTCAAATTTGACAACAATCCAAAAATTAAATATGGTAATACCAATAGCAATGTTAACATTGAAAAACACTTCTAAAGAATATAAAACTTTTTTGATCAATCATGCTAGAGAAAAACTGAATTCTTTCTTCTCTCACAAAAAACTTACAAAATTATTATGAAGAATCAATCTAAAGGTACGCAGCCAAAATAGTAGAAAAAAAAATTATAGGTATGCCTGGAAGTTAATTAATAAAAATGGTTTATGTTTTTTTCTAGATTTTTAATGATTTTTGACTTGTTAATTTTTAAAAATTTGTAAGTTGTTATAATTCTCTTTTCATTTTTAAATAAATTGTCCTTTTTGTACCCAATTTTTCATTTTTAATTTTGCATTCCTTTCTTTTAAGTAAACTCCCCACCCCCCACAGTATTGTATAAGCTTCGGGTCCCATAAATTTGGATTCACCTCTGTTCACAGCATTAGCATTTTATTACGATAATGCTAAATAATAGTAATATTATTAATAATAATAACGATGACGATGGTAGTGGGCAGCACTTTTCTTGAAGTTACTACATGCCCACATTATTCCAAGTGCTTTACTGTGAATTATTTAGCCCTCTCAATAACTACTTGTCTCCTGAATTTTAAGATGAAGGAACTCAAGTCCCAGAGATGTTAGGTAACCTGCCCAAGATTGTTTGGCTGGGACGCTGCAAAGCCTGGATACAACACAGAGGCTTGTTTCATCTCGCTGTTTCTCATGATCTAAGTCCTGTTTCCTTTACTTTCTATGACTTCAGAAGGAAGACCGAAGTTTCCAGACTCTACCTGGTTTTACTCTCAGAGGGGTTGTTGAGTGACTTGCTGGAAGACACGCAGTTGGCAAATGGCAGAAGCAGAATTAGACAACGCCCCCCCGCCATCCTCGCCCCCGCTGCAGGGTTTTCCTTTCCCTCCCTAACCACCAAACACCAGCCATGGCCCAGGCCCATTCGCAGTCGCTCCCTGGAGTGCGGGTGCGGCCCCTGAGTGTGGGGGGCGCTTAGTAGGTGTGATCCAAAAGCAGTCTGGGACGGATGGGGGGCATCTTCAAAGAAGATGCTTTCTGAACTTTAGCGTCTCCAGTAGCAACAGCAGCGACGCAGCCTCCCACCCCACCCCCCACGTTTTATTAACTGGAAGATAGACTGGGGCTAGGAGCCGGCGGGAGTCCAGCCTCTGCTGGGCTGCGGGGAGGAGGAGGTGGGAGGAGACCACGCCAGCTGAAGCTACGGTAAATGCCTGGCTGCCCCACCCCCAGACTACAGCCCCCAGCCCCAGCCAGGGAGCAGGCCCCACTCTGTCCCCTATTGCAGGGAGCCCTGGGAGCCAGAGAACTTCCTGGAGTGAGGTGGGATTTTTTTCCTCTCAGAATCACCCTACCAAGCTCTGTGGGCACAATGGGCCATCAGATGGGGGAAAGGGCAAGGACGGCTTTGCACAGTCCCTTCCTGGGAGCCAAACCTTCTCCCAGAGCAAAATAGAGCAACATTGAGAGTGGCCTTGGGGAAGGGGTGGCGCAAGAGAAAATGGAATTTTAAGAGACCGGAAGAAGACATGATGCCTTTTGCCCCCAGCAATCCTCTCCTCCCTACACTCAGTTCCTACTTTCTCTCTTCAACGCTCACCTTTTCCTTTTCTCCCAGGATCCCCCAAAGTAGTGGCTCCCCCAATGTCCCCTCCCCTCCACCTCACCCCAGGCTTCTCTCCTGTGCTTACTCCTTTCTTAGCAAAGCTGTCCTTGCCCTCCAGACTCCTGTGTTAGTTTGCTGGGGCTGCCATAACAAATACTACAGATTGACTGGGTGGCTTAAACAATGAAATTTATTTTCTTACAGTTCTGGAGGCTGGAAGTCCAAGACCAATGTGTCAGCAAGATTAGTTTCTTCTGAGGCCTCTCTCTTTGGCTTGCAAATGGCCACCTTCTTCCTGTGTCTCCATAGTCTTCCCCTTGTGTCTGTCTGTGTCCTAATTTCCTCTTTTTATAAGGAAACCAGTCAGATTCAATTAGGGCCCACCTTAATAACCTCATTTTAATGCAGGACAGAGCAAATATCCCCAATTGATGGGGAGACTAAGCCCTGCACCAAGAGAAGAAGAGGGTCCTTTGGCGGAGAGTGTAGAAAGAATTCAACACACACGCCACAGTTAGAGTCAAAAGGAAAGTTTATTAGAGAAGGGCTGACACTCCACAGACAGAGTGGGGTCTCCTCTCAGAGGCAGAGAGTGAAACAGTGAGAGAGTCAGTGAGAGACAGAGTAAAAGCTCTTAGTTCACAAATCATTCTTTAGAGCCTGTGAGTTACAGTTTAAAAGACTTTGTTAACACATTTCCTTTGATATGGACATACAGTGAGGAAGAGGAAGGGTATGTAGCATGAAAAGGTAAGAATATGTAGCATGAAAGGCCAGTTAGCAGTTCCCAGCCTTTAATCCATAGATTCCCCATGGTTTAACCATTAGGGAATGACTCTGTTGGTTCCTGTTTCCCCTTCACAGGTGGGGGCATGGGTTGTTAGCAATCCCAATAGAAATCTTCTTTTGCTCTGAAGGTGTCTTCCTGGCCGGGGTGCAGGGCTGATCAGCATATTGCAGTCTCTGAATGTGGCTTGATTTATATTTTAATTCTCTTGTCTCCTTCCTATGTTAATTTTAACTTAATTACCCCTTTAAAGACACTATTTCCAACTAGAGTCACATTCTGAGATACTGGGATTAGTTCTGCAACATATGAATTTGGGGGAACACAATCCAGCTCATAACACTTCTATATTCAGACCAGTATGCCACCAAATCCTGCAGATAACAGGGTGCCCTAGACCGGTCACTGTGACACCACCACCACCACCACCCCGCCCCCACGAACACATCCTAACACCTCCCTCACATTTCCCTCACTCATTCTGGACCTCTCAGAAGTACCTGGTTATACAGGCCCAAGTTACTTGGCAAATAAGACCTTGCACACAGACATATCATCCTCCTGGTTGCAAAATCAGATCTGGCTTCTGGCTTCTGGCTTCTTTCTTTGATTCTGCCTACTGCAGAATCATAGTTCTTCAGTTCCTTTGGCCCTTTAGGAAACTCTTCCCCTCAAAATGTTTCAGTACCGTTAAATAATGTATTTTGAATAGGTTCAAAGATTTTTTTAAATGATAGAAAAAGGAATATATGGAGGAGTCTCATTTCCACCGTCTTCATTCGCCCTGTTCCTCCCTCCTCCACATTTTACCCCTTACAAGGAACTGGATTAATGAGCTTTTGCTCTATCTTCCCAGCACTTCTACAAGCTCATACAAATGCATGTGTTTATATTCCTCCTTTCAAATACAAAATGTAGTCTATTCACTGATCTACCCTCTGCTTTTTCCACTTAATATATCCAGGAGATTTTCCCCATAGCTATACAGATGGCTTCTCTTTTTTTTCATTTTTCTTTTTTCTTTTTAATACCTGTATAGTTTTATTTAACAGATCCTTTATACGGGGACCCTTGGGTTGTTTCCAGTGCTTGCTCTCTTGAGAGTAGTGCCTTGAAAACCTTAGTCAACTAAAAATTTCTAACATTTGGGCAATGTAAAGTTCTGGAGAGAAGGCAGAAAGGTGGGCAGAAGAGATCCAAAGATGGCATGAGATATAATCTCTGGCCTTCGGAGTGTTTCATGCTAATGGGGGAGCTGTGGCAGTTCTGCTTCATGGAGTCTTCTATATGAAAAAGACCCTATGGAAGCTCACAATAGACACATTTCTTTGATGCTACTTTGCTGGTTCAAGACCTCTTGATTAGTGAAGTCCCTAGAAAGGGGCTTTGATTAGAAATAAGCCTTATAGGTCATTTTCTCCCCTCTCTGTATGAGGTATATATTGCTGTATAATAAAATATTATAAATTTATCCGTTTTAAACAACACACATTTATTTGCTCACGGTTCTGTAGGTCACAAGTCTGGGCAGAAAGTAAGTCATGGAAGTTGGAATATAGTAATGGAGGAAGGTAGCCAACAACAAGCCCAGTGGTTTCGAGCCCATGATGTAGGGGAGAAGGAGAAGTAGACTGGGAAGTCTGTAGGGCTGTGGCATGCAGACTGTAAATGGGTTGTCTGCTCAGTTCCTCGTGGTTTTAGGATTGAGGCCCTCAGCTCCTAGAAGCCAACTCTCTCTATAGGCTGTTCATGATATGAATGTTTGCTTCTTTAATGCCAGCAGGAGATGGTTTCTGCTGCTTTGAGTCTTTTCCTTTAGGAAGGGCCCAGTGCCTCTTTTTAAAGGCTTTTATCTGATTAAATAGGATTACTCAAGGAAAAATCTACCTTTTGATTAACTTAAAAACAACTGATTTGGGATCTTAATCATATCTGCAAAATTCCTTCACCAAGTTTGTGTCTGACCTGCTCTCATCACTGCGAAAGTAACTCTTACCCAGTACCAGCTAAGTCTCTTCTCCAGGCTCCCTCTCTGCACAAAGACCAGGCACCCAGGTCTCATCCCTTCCCTTCCTGGACTAAATTTCTTAGAATACCACTGCCTGATCAGACCCACATTATACCATCTGCTATGGGATCAGGTCTAGCATTCACAGCCTCCATGCAGGGCTCTACTAAGACTCTCAGTTACACTTCCTAGTCATCTACAACAGTCACCTGCTTATTGTGCCCCCCCAAACCCCCGCCATCACCAATCACCATATTCCAGCTTCCATGCATTTATTTTTTCTGGCCACACTGCCTGGTATGACTTTTTTGTTTCTCTCCACCAGTTCTGCTCTCTTTCATCGCTTACATTTTGTTTACAATTATATTTTTGAAAGACATCTGTGTGCACTGGGGATGCAGAGAGGGAAGGCAATTTCCAGGTCCTCAAGAAGTTTACAGACTGGAGGAGTAGATGAGCAAGCAATGACAAAGCACCATGTATGTGCTGAACTAGAGGTAGAAGTCAGTGTAAGACACAGTGGAATAATGGAGAAGAGCAAGAAATCCAACTTGGGGATCAAGGAGGGATTCTTGGAGGAGGTGGCTCTTGAGCCATGTCTTGAAGTTGACCATATGTGAGATGGACGAATAGTGGAGTTGACTGTGCTTCATCTGAAGAGAACAGTTCATGCACACCCAGATGTGTGTGCCCGAAGAACTTTGAAGAAATTAGCATGGCTAGAATGCAAGGTGTGAGGAGGGCAGAAACTGAGTTTGGAGAGGATCTTTCAGGGCTACAAATGTTATTAGAGGTGTTTGGATTTTATCTTGAAGGCAAAGGGGAATTTAAAGGCTAGAATCAGGGGAGTGATCTGTGTTATGATAAGGATATTAAACAGCAGAATGTGATACAGAGAGTTTACTGGCTGTGGTGATCAAGATCAGGCTGCACACAGGAATAGTTAGGAGTAGATTGCAACAACTCATGCTCCAAGTTCTACTGCCTCCAAAAAGCTTTCCTGGAGAGCTCACACTGGCCTCTCCCTTCCCAGAACAATGATTGTGTCTGGTAGTAGCAGCAGTTGTACTAGAAGCAATAGCAATTTAAATAATGACCCATTCGTTCTTACCAATGACTGCCCCGTGAAGTAGGAAACATACTTAATATTGTTTTTATTTTATAGATAAGGAAACCAAGGACACTTACCCATACCACAGAAGCAACAGTGAAGGATCTTAAACCCAGATTGTCAGAATCCGATCGACATGTTATCACCACTACAGCAAACTGCCTCTTGTCTTGTTTTGCATCTAAAGCTTTTTCTCAGTCTTTGATCTGTTTAATATATATCTACATTTTGTCTGCTGACCTGTATATAGTGCCTGTACTCAACAAATGTAAGTTAATTAAGAATATGGTCCTTGAGGAATCCTATAAAATATCTTCTCCAATTCTAATAAATGAAATGATGAAATACTCATTCTGTCTTCAGACCTTCTCTCAGAACTTAGCACACTGTAGGGTAAAAAACAGGCATTCAATAAATATTTGTGGAATTTAAATGGCTGATGGGAAGCAAAAGAGAAGTCAGGACTCTGCAAAGATTCTGGAAGGGAGGAGGAGCTGGAAGCTAGGCTGGGCCTGTGGGATGGGCTACTGGGACAGAGATCCACCCACCATCAGTACCCCAGCCTGAGTAGACTTGGCAGTCAAGTTGAATCTAAGTAGCACTTTCCTGCTAAGTGCTCTGTGGGGAGGTGTAATGTGTCTCTATTTAAAATTAATTTTTCAGAATTGGGAGCCCTACTCTGAGAGGCAGTGTTCCCTTGGTGGCTTCTGGTAGGTTTGGAAAGCTATAACTTTGGAGAGAAACACTATAAACCAGAAATTTCCTCCCATGTGAGTAAAAAACTGCCTCTCTCCTTATGAAGAGAGCATTTTCCATAACTTTGCTCATCAAGTAGCTAGTTTTCAAATTCTTTCTTCTATTTGTTAGTGAGCTACATTCCAGTCAGTACCTGTTCTCCATTCAGATGGATGGGACAGACAATCCACTTATATAGAAGAACACAAAAGTAATTTCTCTTAGGCTTGGGGCTAAATTTCTGTATTTACATATGAATGAAGTGGCATCCGATGCTTTGAAAATTTTCAACATTTGCTGCCAATAGGGGTACACAACTGTATAGTGAACTTTAGAGGACTTGTTCAGTTCAACAAATGCTTAGTGAATGTTTAGGTACTAGGGTTACACGGATTCATTCATTCGACCAATATTTATTGAGTTCCTACTATGTGCTAAGTATTGTACTAGGCATTGGAGAAACAGTGATAAAAAGAAGATAAAAGCAGTTTCTGCCTTTATGGAGGGGAAATAGACAATATTATAAATAAGTAATATACATGTATATTACTTATTTATATATTACATGTATATTACTTATTTATATATATTAACATGTTATATATTATATAACATGTAATGTTATATAATAATAAGTACTAAGGTGATAAATAAAGCAGAAAGAAGGAATAAAAAATGTTAGGAGGGGGGATTGGTTTGCCAGGGAAAGATTCGCCAAAAAGGTGATATTAATAAAGATCTTAACATGCTGAGGGAGTTAGACATGCAACAATGTATGGAAAGCATTCTAGAGAGGGTAGAGAAAGTGCAAAGGCTGTAAGGCGGGAGCATGTCTGCTTTGTTTGAGGAACAGCAAAGAGGAGAGTGCAATCTGAGCAGAGAGGATGAGGAGAGCAGATCAGAAAGGCAGAGGTCAGAAAGGCAAACAGAGGCCTTAGTGATCACTGCAGATTCTGAGCTTTTAATATCAATAAGATGTGCTGCCAACAGAAGGTTTTAGCAGAGTAAAGATGATGATGATATGGCCTGATATGTTTTAACAGGAACATTTTGGCTGCCGTGGGAAACAGGCAGAAGCAAGGAGATCAGGGGAGGCTGCTCAACAATCAGGTGAGAGTGACTTGGATTAAGGTGAGAGCTATGGGAGTGATGAGAAGGGGATGGATTCTGGATGCATTTGAAGGTAGAATGGATATGATTCATTGACAGATTAGATGTGAGGTGTGAGAGAAAGAGCAGAGTCAAGGATGACTCTCAGGATGATGGCCTGAGTGGCTGAAAGGATGAGGCGCTGTCATTTCCTGAGAGAAAAATGAATCCAGAGGAACAGGTCTTGGTGGGTAGGAGTGGAAGGCATGATGGAAATGAGGAGCTTGTTTTTTGACATGTTAAGTTTGAGGTGTGTATTAGACATCCAAGTGGCAAAAGCCGATAAATACTTGGATAATGGAATCTAGAATTCAAGATAGAATATTCTGAGCAGGAGATAAAAATTTGTAAGTCATTAGCATATATATGGTATTTAAAGCCATGAGACTGGATGAGGTCACCTAATACATGAGTGCAGATAAGAAAAGAGAAGAGATACAAAGATTGAAATTGGGGACATTCTAATGTTTAGAGGTCAGGGAGATGAGAGGGAATCAGCAAAGGAGACTTTAAAAGAGAGTTGACAGAAACACAAGGGGGTGTGGTGTCCTGGAAGCCAAGGGAAGGGATAATTCCTAGGAGGAATGAGTGGTCAACTGTGTCAAGAGCTGAGATGAGATAGTAGATTAAGATGATAACTGACATGAGGAAGTCACTGGTGAGCTCAACATAAACCTTCCTGGTAGAGTAAGGGGGGTTGAGGCTTGGCTGAAGGGGGTTCAAGAAAGAATAAAGGGTGAAATGTGTTTTAAACATTAAGCATTAATTTAGCCTATGAATCTGCAGGTCGGCTATTTGTCCTGGGCTCAACTGGATATTTCTATTGATTGGTGAATATAGACAATCATTTGAGAAGTTATACTGTAAAGAGAAAGAAAAGAATGAGTGGTAATTGGAGGGGAAGTAGGTCAAGCTTTTTCCTTTAAGATTAAAGAAATAAAGATAAATATGGTATGAATTGTCCTCAGGTTGCTTTAAACCTAAGAGAGGGGACAGACACATAAACAGAAGTCATAAGATAGAGATGTTGACTGGGTTCCATGACAATATACTCCAGAAAAATGTAAAAAGTCTAACTTAATTTAGGGTAAAAATACTTTGAAAAGATAAGTACTAAATCAGGTCTTGATTTTTATCCAAGGGGAAGAAAGAAGAGAATGGTATTTCATATAGAAGAAAGAATATAAGTCAAAGCATGGAAGCCTGAAACAGCTTTTTGTGTGTGGGAATCTCTAAGAACTCAGCATTTCTGCTCTATAACTGGACTGCCTGAGCATGACTTCCAGGTTCTGCAAGATTTGTGACCTTGGGCAAATTATGAAATCACTCTGTGAATTGGTTTTCTCAATTATAAAGTGAGGATATAATTGTATCTGTCTTATAAGGTCATCGTGAGGACAAAACATATCAATATATCTGAAGAGTTTGTGACTGGCACATAGCAGATGACAAATAAATGTTAAGTCTTCTAATTACTGGGTACAGACAATGAGGCAGAGATTGATGGGATATAAGGTTGAAGATATAGCCAGACATAGAGAGATTTGTATCTCCTACTAAGAATTTGACTTCATTCTGGGGACTAGGAGTCATTGAAGGGTTTTAGGCCAAGGAACAACATGATCTGGTAAGTATTTTAAGAATTTCACTATCACCCAAAAATTCCACTACTGGGTATTATTTACATGAAGAAATCCAAAATACTAATTCAAAAAGATATATGCACCCACCTATGTTCATTGCAGCATTATTTACAATAGCCAAGATATGGAAGCAACCTAAGTGTCCAACAAGAAGTAGTGGTGCGTATATACAATGGAATATTACTCAGCCATAAAAAAGAATAAAATCTTGCCATTGTGACAACATGGATGGATCTAAAGGGTATTATGCTAAGTGAAATAAGTCAGGCAGAAAAAGACAAAAACCATGTAGTTTCGCTTATGTGTGGAATCTAAAAAAAACAAAATGAACAAACAAAACAGAAGCAAACCCAGAGGTACAGAGACCAAATTGATGGTTGCCAGATTGGAGGGTTGGGAGAATGGGTGAAAAAGGTAAAAAGTATTAAGAAGTACAGATTGCCAGTTATAAAAATAGTCATGAGTATGTAAAGTATGACATAGGGAATATAGTCAATAATATTGTAATAATTATACATGGTATCAGATAGGTACTAAATTCATTGAGTTGATAACTTTCATATGCTTGACACTAATATAATATTGTATGTCAATTATAATTGAAAGATTAATTTAAAAAAAAAAGAGGTTCACTATGGCCACCTATAGAGGATGGTTGATTGTAAGGGGAAAAGATTGGAGGCTGGACTCAGAAGACCTGACTGTATATCTCGCTCAATACTCATCACCGTGTGAGTCCATTTCTTTCTTGACCTTCATTTTGTTCATCTGGGAAGTAGGGTTTACAAAGCACACCCAAAGGGTTGCTGTAAGGAGTAAATTAAATAATAGAATGAAAGTGTCTAACCCTGTGCATAACACGTAGTAGCCATGCAACAAGTATTTGGTTTGATTTTAATAAGAGAAGTATTACATAGGAGGAGCAACAAGCTTGTCAGTTTCTCATCTTTATACCCTGACCCGCCAGGTCTAGATCTCCCTTGATTCTGGAAACTTATGAGGGGCACATAGACTGGCCTCTAACCTACACAGTCTCATTCTCACTCTCTTCTGTCTCACCTCTTCTCACATCTGTAGCTATCTGCTTACCTCTGCTCAGTAGTCAGACACAGACTGCCCATTAAAGTGCCTGCCATTTCTAAAACTAAAGCCATGTCAGCCAGTCTGGAACATTGGTAAGGAAAACTTCTGATGTCACAGCCTTTCCTTTGACTGCTCTGTGTCATCAGAGAGCTGTTGTTCTTCTACTGACCCATGACATATTTAACACCTTTTGCTTTATATTAACATTTTACAACACTTATGTCTTATCTACCATAATAGTCGGCACATTTCAGAAGGCGCAAACTGCACAGTAGATATCTTCAAGTATCCTCCTCTCCAAATACAGCCTCTTGCTCAGGGTAGAGACTGTGGAATGAACCGAATGAAGAGTTGACTGATGCTCAAGCAGTGCTGAAAACCTGCCAAGCTGTGAATAAGTGTGAGTTAGTTTGATTATGAAAGATTGGAAATCATGTCTTTTTTTTAGAGTGGAACATATAGCCTCCCAGTCACTTCGGGCTTGCTCAGACAGAGCAGGCAGGGCCATGACCTGTGGGCCTAGAATTATACCCCTGATAATCTAAACAGCAATCAACTCATTAAGGCTCATCGTTCCCAGGAAAGTTGATGAAGGAGCCAGGGAGCCTCGGTAGTCAACAGCAGCTGAGGGCCCTCCTCCTAACAGTGGGTTTGTGCCTCTACACATCAGCTTGAAACACTCACAAACAAAAAATGATCCAATTTACATAATCTCCTTCCTCCTGTTCCCTTGGCACACATTTTGTGCTGCTGTGAGAACCACAGGAACAGATGTCTCTCTGGCCTCTGGGAAGGCAGAGAAAGCCAAAGGGAACTTCAAGGCTTGAGGGAGATGGCAGTTGGAGAATCAAAGCCCTGGATGTGGAAAGGGAATTCAAGATATTATCTAAGTCAACTCTCAGGTCTTTAGGTGATATTGTTGCTCTGGTTTTGCATTGAAATAGGTATCTGAGGTATGGAGTAGGTGAGTGTACATGGCAAACACTTATCTCAAGTGTGGAGAGGATGGAAGATGGAGGCAGAGCTGCTCAGGCCTTCTGCACTGCTGTTCCCACCATCTATTTCTGACTGAAGGTGGTGTTGGTGGTGATGATGAGCAGATGTTGGGAGAATAATGTCACCTTAGAATAAGTTCACCAGTGAAGGTAAGTGTGGATATATGTTGTATATGTGTTTGTAGGTGTGACTCACTCTTTAATATTCAGCTGCTTCTGTTTATTTCAACTATGATACTACCACTAGTATTACTACTAGTACTGATAATGGAAACTAATAACAGCTTACCAGACTACTGAGCGCTTAACATGTGCCAGGCGCAGCACTAAGTATATGACATAGATGGTCTCATTTAATCCTCCAAAAAGCAGTAGTTATTATTATTACCTCATTTCATAGCTAAAGAAATTGAAAGATCAAGAAGATTAGGGATCTTCCATGGCTGCATAGTTAGTAAGTTCATAGAGTCAGAATTTGCACTTGGGGTAAACATTAATGCTGTTCACAAATCCTCTGCCCCGCCTACCCCCATGGAGCTCAAGCACAGTATAGGACTTGCTCTGGCCAATGAAATGGGAATGGAAGTGTCACTTTTGACCAGCAGCTCTAGGATCCAGGGTCCTGGGGGAAGAATGACGGTGAGATGAAGCACAGCCCTCAAATGCAATAAGCCTTTGTGATTGTAAGCCGCTGAGTTTGTAGGGCTGTTTATTATCACAGTAACACAGCCCAGCCTATCTTGACTGAGTTAGAACCAGACCTCTCTAGCACAGTGAATACTCTTAAACCCCACACCTTGGTGTCTTCCTCAGTTTCTCTAGCCGAGTTAGATATTCCCCCTATGGATGCAAGCAGCACTCTAGAGTGGCACTGATAACATTATATGTCCATTCTTATCTCCATCGTTAGACTGAGCTCACAGAGGCACACATCTGTATTTTTGGTTTCCCAGCACAGAGCCTGGGACACAGGAAGTGCTAAAAGAATGCTCACTGAGTGAATATAGGAAAAGGACTCTAGGTACCACAGCTATCCCACAGGACAAACCTCCAGGTGGCCAAGAAGTCCAGTCTACTTCTGACCTAACATTCTTGTAAAGTGACACAGGAGGGTAAGCTGTTTCCAGGAGCCTCATTCCTGGGGATTTTGGCAGTTGGCCTGGAGCCTGGAGTTGTCTGCCCAGCTGGCTAGCAGAATTCATTCCATCCTCTCCAGATTTCAGCAGTAAATCAGCAGGTGTGAGGGATTTACCTCAGAGAGTGATCTGGCAATGGCGTGAATGGGTAATTTACAAAGCCCGTTAAGGTGGCACAAAGTTACTTATTTATGGGAACTTTTTGACAGACCTGTGGCTTAATCATTTATCCCTCTGAACATTTATCCAGGGTCATTGGTAAATAATTCACTTATTACACTCTCTGGAGTGGTTTATGGGGCTGTGACTTATGATGTCACATAAGTTACAGCCAGGGAACTGAGATGTGAAGGCCAGGGAAGCAAGGGGGAGCTGAGAGTCCTTGCCTTAGATCCAGGCTGGGCCTTCTGGATGCAGGAGGAATGCATCTAGATGTCAGCGAGAGAGTCTTCTCCTCAAAGTAAAATCGATGTTACAGTGCAGAGGATTTTAGTGCCTAGTGTGGTGTTTGGGGAGACAGTGAAGGGAGGAAGTAAGTGTTTAGAGACTGGTTTAAAAATGGTAAGTCTTAACTCCAGGCAGAGTGGGGCTGACTTCTAGATTAACAGTTCTCCAGGGCCTACTGGGAAAATCCTAATGCCTCTACCTGATATTCAAGACCCTCCAAAAACATCCCCAGTTCCTTCCCAGTCTTATCACTCATTACTCCCATTCTTATCTCAGTGCTATCCATTGGGGCCCCCAGTCAAGTCATGTCTTATCCCTTCCCATACATTTACTCACAGCATTCCTCCTGCCTTCATTGCCCTTCTATTTTCTTGTCTAACTGCTACTTTTCATTTAATTTTTAGCTTAAAGCCCCCTTCCTGCATGGGAGCCTTCCTAGACTAGCTGAGCCATGTTTTCCCTTTCCATGAAGTTATCAAAATCTGACAAAGTGCCAGGTGTACATTAAGTACTTTATACTTGACATCAATTGGCCTGTCTCCGCAGATAGACTAAGTGTCTTCTCAGGGCCATAATTCAATCAAACCGATCATGGCCCTCACTATAGCTTGCCCAGAGGCTGCATCCCTACCCCAGGGAGTTCATTGTAAGGATAACAGTGAAGATGGTTGTGATGTTGATTTCCTCAGCATCCCACCACTGCCTCCCTTCTTCCTCTTGCATCTACCCGAGTCCCCAAAGACCGTGGAAGCACGTGGTCATATCACAAAGGTTCTTTGAGATTTTAACTAGTACCGAGGGTGGATAGAGATGTTCATGTTGAAATGGAGGAGGAATGTGTTTGGATGGATTCATTGGAGAGAAAGCAAGTGGAGGAAAATGGGTCATTCAAGTGCAAGTGTCAGTCATATACTCCTGTTTAAAATTTATTTTTCAATTACAGTTGACATACAATATTACATTAGTTTCAGGTATACAACATAGTGATTATACATTTATATACCTTACAAAGTGATCACCCCAATAAGTCTAGTACCCATCTGACATCATACATAGTTATTACAGTATTATTGACTATATTCCCTGTGCTGTACTTTACATACCCATGATTATTTTGTAACTACCAATTTGTACTTCTTAATACCTTTCTCCCTTTTTGCTCATTCCCCTAAAGCCCCCTCCCAGCTGGAGACAATCAATTTATTCTTCGTAAATATGAATTTGTTTCTGTTTTGTTTGTTTATTAATTTTGTTTCTTAGAGTCCACATATAAGTGAAATCATATGGTATTTGCTTTCTCTGTCTGACTTTTTTCACTTAGCATAAACCCTCTAGGTCCATCCATGTAGTTGCAAATGGTAAGATTTCATTTTTTTTTAATGGCCAAGTAATATTCCCTTGTATATATGTACCACTACTTCTTTATCTAATTGTCTATCTGTGGATACTTAGGTTGCTTCCATACCTTGGTTATTGTAAATAATGTTGCAGTAAACATTGGGGTGCATATATCTTTTTAAATTAGTGTTTTGTATTTCTTTGTGTAAATACCCAGAAGTGGGATTGCTGCGTCATCTGGTAGTTCTATTTTTAATTCTTTGAGGACTCTTCACACCATTTTCCATAGTGGCTGCACCAGTTTTCAATCCCAACAAGGGCTCCCTTTTCTCCACATCCTCGCCAACACTTGTTTGTTGCTTTATTGATAATAACCATTCTGACAGATGAGTAGTGATAGCTCATTGTGATTTTGATTTTCATTTTTCTGATGATTGGTGATGTTGAGAATTTTTTCATGTGTCTGTTGGCCATTCGTATGTCTTTTTTAGAGAAATGTCTATTCAAGTCTTCTCTCCATTTTTGAATGGATTGTTTGGTTTTTGTGTGTTGAGTTGTATGAGTTCTTTATATATTTTGGTTACTAATCCCTTATCTGATTTATCATTTGCAAATATCTTCTCTCACTCAGTGGGTTGCCTTTTTGTTTGATTGATGGTTTCCTTTGCTTGAAATAGCTCTTTAGTTTTGTGTAGTCTCATTTGTTAATATTTTCTTTTGTTGTCTTTGTTTGCCCTAGGTGATATATCAAAAAAAAAATATTGCTAAGATCAATTTCAAAGAGTTTGTTACCTATGTTTTATTTTAGAAGTTTTACGGTTTCAGGTCCTAATTAAGTTTCTAATCATTTTGAGTTTATTTTGTATTTGAAAAATATACAGAGTGGTCTAGTTTATTTTTATTTATTTATTTATTTATTTTTGCATATATCTGTTCAGTTTTTCCGACACCATTTATTGAAGAGACTGTCTTTATCTCATTGTGTATACTTGCCTCCTTTGTCATAGATTAATTGATTATATAGGCATGGGTTTATTTCTGGGCTCTCTATTCTGTTCCATTGATCTATGTGTCTGTTTTTAATGCTAGCACCATGTTGTTTTAATTACTATAGCCTTGTAGTATAGTTTTAAAAAATTTATTATGATGACATTGGTTAACAAAATCAAATTAGTTTCAAGTGTACATTTCAACAGTAAGTCATATATATATTGCATTCTGTGTTCACCTCCCACAGGTAGATTTCTTTCTGTCACTACATATTTGACCCCATTTACCCCATCTGCCTCCCTGCTCCCTTCTGGTAACCACTAGTCTACTGTCCATGTCCTTGTGTCTCCGTTTGTCACATTTGTTTGTTGCTTTTAGGTTTATATCCCACGTATAAGTGATATCATGTAGTATAGTTTGATACTCTATGTGATATATAATGTGATACCTCCAACTTTATTCTTCTTTCTCAAGATTATTTTGGCTATTCAGGGTCTTTTGTTATTCCATATAAATTTTAGAATATTTGTCCTAGTTCTATAAAAAATTCCATTGGTATTTTGATAGGAATTGCATCGAATCCGTAGATTACTTTGCATAGTATAGACAAGTTTAATATTGTTAGTTCTTCCTATCCATGAGCACAGTATATCCTCCCTTTTATTTGTGTCTTCTTCAATGTCTTATAATTTTTTGAGGACAGGTCTTTCACCTTCTTGGTTAAATGTATTCCTAGGTTTTTTTGTTTTTTGTTTTTTGATGCAATTGTAAATGGGATTGTTTTCTTAATTTCTCTTTTTGATAGTCTGTTATTGGTGTATAAAAGTGCAACTGCTTTCTGAACATTAATTTTGTATCCTGCTACTTTACTGAATTTATTTATCAGTTCTAATAGTTTTTTGGTGGAATCTTTAGCATTCACTGCATATAGCATCATGTCATCTACAAATAGTTAGTTTTACTTCTTCTCCAGTTTGGATGCCTTTTATTTCTTTTTCTCATCTGATTGCTGATTGTTGATTAAATTTCATTCGTAGTTACCAGTCTGTTCAGATTTTTTATTCTTCCTGATTCACTTTTGGAATAGTGTATATTTCTATGAATTTATCAATTTATTCCAAGGTGTCTAATTTGTTGGCATATAATTCTTCATAGTATTTTCTTATAATCCTTTTCATTTTTGCTGTGTGTGTTGTTGCCACTCCTCTTTCCTTTATGATTTGATTTTTTGGGAGTCCTTTCTCTTTTTTCTTTGATGAGTCTTGCCTAAAGTTTATCTATTTTGCTTATCTTTTCAGAGAATTAACTCTTAGTTTCATTAATATTTTCTATTTTTTTTTGGTCTATTTCATTTATTTCCACTCTTATTTTTATTATTTCCTTCCTTCTACTCATTTTGGACTTTGTTTATTCTTCTTTTTCTACTTCGTTTAGCTGTTAGTTTAAATTGTTTATTTCAGATTTTTCTTGTTTCTTGAGGTAGGCCTGTATTGCTATGAATTTCCCCCTTCTAACTGCTTTAGCTGTGTCCTATAATTTTAGGGTCATTTGTACCTAGATCTTCATTTGTCTCAAGGAATTTTTTTATCTTCTCCTTGATCTTACTGTTAACTCATTCATTGTTTAATGGCATATTGTTTTGTTTTTATGTGTTTTTCAGGGTTTTTTTTTGGTTTGTTTTTGTTTGTTTGTTTGTTTGTAATTGATTTCTAGTTTCATACTACTGTGGTTAGAGAAAACACTTAAATTTATTGAGACTTGTTTTGTGGCCTAACATATGGTTAATCTTGGGAAATGTTCCCTGTGTATTTGAAAAGAATGTACATTCTGCCACTTTGGAGTGAAATATTCTAAAAATTTCTTTTAAGTTCATTTTGACTAATGTGTCATTAAAGGCCATTCTTTCCTTGTTAATTTTCTGTCTGGATGATCTATTCGTTGACATCAATGATATCAAAGTCCCCCACTGTTATTTCTTTATGTCTGTGAATATTAGCTTTATATACTTAGCTGCTCCAATGCTAGGTATGTAGATGTTTATAAGAGTTATATCCTCTTATCGAATTGATCTCTTTATCATTATAAAATGTCCTTTTTCTCTTATTATAGTCTTTGTTTAAAGTCTACTTCGTTTGATATAAGTTTTGCTATCCCAATTGTTTTTTATTTTTACTTGCATGGAATATCTTTTTCCAATCCTTTACTTTTAGTCTCTGTGTGTTTTTTGACCTGAAATGCATCTATTGTAGGCAGCATATGTATGGGTCTTGTTTTTTAATCCATTCACCCTGTGTCTTTTGGTTGGAACATTTAGTTCATTTACTTTTTTTTTTTAATCATTAATTAATTAATTATTTTTATTATGGTGACATTGGTTAACAAAATCCAGTGTTTCAAGTGTACAATTCAAGAGTAAGTTGAATATTTTACATTATAGGTTCACTGCACGTTCTGTCATTTCATATTTGACTCCTTTTATCCCATCTATCTCTTCCTTTCCCCTCACACTCTGATAACCACTAGTCCATTGTCCATGTCCATGAGTCTCTGTTTGTCCTGTTTGTTTGTTGCTTTTAGGTTTACATTCCACATATAAGTGATATCATGTGGTTTTCAACTTTTTCTCTCCGGCTTATTTTCCTTAGCATGATTATCTCAAGGCTCATCCATGTTGTTGCAAATGGCAGTATTTCATCTCTTCTTATAGCTGAGTAATATTCCATTGTATATATGTACCACATCTTCTTTATCCAATCACTTATTGCCATTTACTGTTACATAAGTATTGATAAGTATGTAGTTATTTCCATTTCATTAATTGTTTCCTGATTATTTTTGTAGTTCTTTTCTGTTCCTTTCTTATTCTCTTGCTCTCTTCTTTTGTATGTTGATGACTTTCTATAGTGTTATGTTTGGATTCCTTTCTCTTATTTCTTTTATATTTCCTATAGATTGTTGATTTGTGGTTACCATGTGCTTCATATTCACCAAGCTATGTGTATAGCAGCCTATTTTGAGTTGATGGTTACTTAAGTTCTAACACACTACAGTTTTTACTCAGCTCTTCATGTTTTTGTCATTATTGTTTACCTCTTTTGTGTGCGTGTTTGTGTGTATTCCTGAATTTATTGTAATTACACGTGATCTTCCTACTTTTGTCTTTTAACCTTGTACTACCTTAATAATTGGTTGATTCACTGCTTTTACTGTTTTCCTTTCTCAATGAGATTTTCTTTTTTCTATATTTTCTTATTTTTATTTTTGATCTTTTCTACTTAAAGAAGCCCTTTAACATTTATTGTAATACTCATTTAGTGGTGCTGAACTTCTTTAACTCTTTCTTTTCTGGGCAACTCTTTCTTTCTCTCTCTCTCTTTTTTTTTTATTCTAAATGATAATCTTGTTGTGTAGAGTAACCTTGGTTGTAGGTTTTGACTTTCATTACTTTAAATATTTCGTGCCATTCCTTTCTGGCCTGCAAAGTTTCTGTTGAATAAACAGCTGACAGTCATGAGAGCTCGCTTGTATGTAACTACTTTTCTTTTGCTACATTTAAGATTCGGTTTTTGTCTTTAGCTTTTGGGATTTTTAATAATAATGTGTCTTGGTGTGGACCTCTTTGGGTTCATCTTGTTTGGGTTTCTCTGTGTTTCCTGAACTTACATGTCTATATCCTTCTCTAGGTTAGGGAAGTTTTCAGTTATTATTTCTTCTAAAATGTTTTTAATCTCTTTTCTTCTTCTAGGACCCAATTGATGTGAATGTTCTACATTTAATGTTGTCTCAGATGTCCCTTCAATTATTCTCATTTTAAAAAATTCTTTTTTCTTTTTGCTGTTCCAATTGGGTATTTTTTACTACCTTGTCTCCAAATCGCTGATTCAATTCTCTGTTTCATCTAATCTGCTGTTGGTTTTCTCTTGTATCTATCACTTCAGTTATTATATTCTTCAATTCTGATTGATTATTTTTATGGTTTCTATCTCTGTTGAAGTCCTCATTGAGTTCATCTATTCTCCCAAGTTCGAGTATCCTTATAACCAGTGTTTTGAATTCTGTATTTAGTAGATTGCTTGTCTCCATTTTATTTAGTTCTTATTCTGGAGTATTTTCCTGGTCTTTCACTTGGGACATGTTTCTTTGACTCCTCATTTTGGCTGCCTTTCTGTGTTTGTTTCCATGTCTTCAGTAGATCTGCTACATCTCCTGGTCTTGAAAGAGTGGCCTTATGTATAAGATGGCCTGTGGGGCCCAGTGTCATAGTCTTACTCATCACCTGAGCCAGGTGCTCTGGGGGTGTTCCCTGTGTGGGTTACATGTGCCCTCTTTTTATAATTGGGCCTCATTTGATCTGTCATGTCAGTGGGTGTGATTTACCCTCTGGCTGGCTAGATGTGAAGTTTGGCCATGACTATGATGGGCAAGCTGTTGTACTTGGTCTGACCCCACAGAGCAAGAGTCTCAGCCATATATATATGTATAATGCCTACAGCATTAAATACCTGGTATTCCTAAGTAGTCTCCCATCCAAGTACTAACTAGGCCCGACTCTGCTTAGCTTCCAAGATCAGACAAGATCGGGCACGTTCAGGGTGGCATGGCCATAGACTCAGCCATATATTCTTATTGAAGAGCCTTCCCAAGTCACACCTATCCCACCCATAACCTTCCCGCAAGACCCTATAGATTCCAAGTGTCTTTTCCGGTATCCTGGCCTTACAGATATCAGCTCTACTTCTTGATATTGAGGCCATCTAAATAAGGGCTCCTTCCTTTGTATCAATACCTATTCTTACCCAGATAGACAACAAAGACTGAAGCAAGATGGTTTTCCCTATTTTTAGATCTCTGATGGGAAGAGAAAGGAGATAATTTACCCTCTCCTGCCTTCTGCCTAATGCCTCTTGCTCACCAGGAAGACCTTCGTAAAGTCTAGTTTCAGTCAGTCTTGCTGTGATGTTCAAGAAAAAGGTACGGGATATTAAGCAGCTCATCTTTCAGGGAGGGAAAACCTTGACTGAGATGAATAGGGAGACGAGAAAGGACAGAGCATAGTTATTCCTCAACACAGGGCTCTCTTTCCTCGCTGAAATTCCTTTGGGTCTTAGGAAATTTTAAATAGGGCTCTAGACCTGCTCAGAGTGAATAGAGTCATATGGTTTGTTATCATATTCATTTTTATGTGGTTTCTATAACAAGTATGTTAAATAGGTATTCTTATTGGCTTCTGTTTATGGATTGAATTGTGTTCCCCCTCCAAAATCGATATTTTGAAATACAAATCCCCAATGTGACTTTATTTGGAGATAGGAACTTTTAGGAAGTAATTAAGGTTAAATGATGTTATAAGGGTGGGTCCTAATCTAATAGTACTGGTGTTCTTATAAGAAAGGAAGAGACATCAGAAATTTATCTCTCTTTCTCCTTCTTATCAACCCCTGTAGGTGCACAAAAGACATGTGAGGACAAAGCAAGAAGGCACCATCTGCAAAGCCAGGAAGAGAGGTCTCATTAAAAACTGGCCCAGATGGCACCTTGATCTTGGACTTCTACCCTCCAGAACTGTGAGAAAATAAATGTTTAAGCCACCTAGTTTGTGGTATTCTATATGGCAGCCTGAGCAGACTATTATAACTTCCTTTTACAGATGAGGGAATTAAATCTCAGAGAAGTGAAACAGCTTGCCTAAAGTCACCCAAATAGTACATGACAGATTGAGGGCTTAAAATTTAGACCAAATCCCACTGTATATACTGAGTCCTACTGACTCTTCTGGGCATGGAATTCTGAGCCAAGGCCCTGCATCTGCAGTCTTTCTTCTAACCCTCCTGCTGACCCTCCTGCTATGGTTCTGGTCACAGCTACTCTCTTCTCTGCGCTCCCTGCTCCAAACCCACCCCACACTTCCTGTTGTTCCTCCCCTTTTCTCCTTCCCATTGTCTTTGAAGAGCTTGTCTCTGTCTCACATAAGATTCTGTGGTGCAGTGCTGCCATCTGCAGAACAGAACCACCGGCCAATCAGCTGCTGAGGCAGTACTTTTTATTTTTATTTTTTGTTCATTTTTATTGTGGTAAGAACACTTAACATGAGCTTTACCCACTTAAAAAATGGTAAATACACAATACAGTATTGTTGACTGTGAGCGCTATGTTGTACAGCAGATCTCTAGAACTTATTTATCTTGCATAACAGAAACTTTCTTTATTACTCTGTGTCTCTGTTACTCCCAGATCTCATCTATTTCTCCCCTCTAATTCCAGTTTCTTTCACTCTCTCCTGCAGGCAGGTAGCTAATACGACAGATCCCTGGCCAAAAATAAAGGAAAAAAGAAAGCAGACACAGAGAATGTCTTCTTGGGTTTGACTAAAAGGGAGAAAAGATGATTGATTCTCAAGGGCTGGAGTCCCCACAGAGTGTCAAGAGAGCCCCTTCAGGTTTAAGTCATGGAGCTGGGAAGAGGTGTAAGGCTGTGGGGGTGGCGACCCCTGGCTCTGATCCCAAAGAGAAGTCCTGATGATTTCCTTTTGTGTACTGAGGAGGTGGGGGCAGGGGGCAGAGACAGGTGTCTGTGGAAAGTCTATAGGAAGAGCCTTTTATGAATAACATACCATCCCTTTCTTCCAGAGAATGACTTACTCATCTTGGTTGGTTTCTGTTAGGCACCCTTACATTGTGACCTGTGTGATAAATATCCCACCCTCATTTAACAGTTGAGGAAACTTCAAAGAAGTTTATCAACTCACAGATGACTGTGAATGAATTATATGAAACTCCATATTCTAGTGTGGCTGTTGGGCCCGGAGTGCAGTTCAATGATATCTGAAAGTTATGATCCATCTCTCAAAGAGTGTGAAATATTAACATCAGTGCTTAGGAGGGTTCTTGCTTTCTCTTTTCCGGAAGAACCCCAGCCTGAGCATCTCTCTGTGAGGCCACCCAGAGTCTAGTCTATATAGATAAGAGGGACACATTATAGCTGGCTGCTACTTTCCTGTGTCCCCAAGGCTCAAGGCAAGAGAAGCAGATGGGCAAATGTGAATCAACAGAGTGTCCAAAGAGGAGGAAAGGCCAGGGAGAGTGAGTGCAAAGGGCGAAGGAATGAGGGAGGGAGTGCCCAGAAATCACAGAGAAGGAACAAACGAATGAACATTGAGGTGAAATACAAAAATCAGTGGACTTTGAGTCTGCAGTTACCAAGCTGGGTGTCTTTGGGAAAATGTTTTCATCTATAAAGTGGGAATAAAGCATTATCTTTATCTCTTGAGACTATTTTGAAAGTTAAGTGAAATAACAGGATGAAACCGCTAGCCCTAGTGTTCAACTTACAGTCAGCCCTCAATAAATGTTGAATCTGAAACCATGAAAAGTAGAGGGCTGATTCATTGCCCCTCATCTTCTGTGACTATTAACTTATTTTAATGCTGATTATTTGATAGCCACTTATCACCACAAAGCACAACACCTGATGACTGAAGGCTCTGCACCAGCCCAGTGCCAGGAGGTGGTCTTCTTTCCTCTAACTTTACTCTGGGGACTTTCACGGATGCAGGCCTCACTTCATTCTCTCTTTTATTTTCAGCTTTATTGAAATATGACAGACAATTAGTTGCTCGCATTTACATTATATAATTCAATGAGTTTTTTTCAATTATAGTTGGCATACAATAATATATTAGTTTCAGTTGTACAGCATAGTGATTAGAGATCTATGTAACTCATAAAGTCACACCCCACTAAATCTAGTACACCTCTTCCCCTTTACATATTTATTACAACATCATTAACTATTTTCCTTATGCTACACTTTACATCTCTATGTCTATTTTGTTATTATCCAGTTGTACATCTTAGTCCCTTTGCCCTTTTTTGTTGTTTCCCTAATCCCCTACCCATCTAGTAGCTCTCAAAATATTCTCTGTATCTATGAGTTTATTTCCACTTTTGTTGTTGTTGTTGTTGATTTTGTTCTTTAGATTCCACATGTACGTGAAATCATGCGTTATTTGTCTTTCTCTATCTGACTTATTTCATTCAGCACAATACCCTTTAGGTCTATCAAGGCAATATCTTTTTCCATCTCCTTCCTTTTAGTCTGAGTGTGTCTTTTAATCTGAATTGAGTCTCTTGTAGGCAGCATATGTAGGGGTCTTGTTTGCTTATCCTCTCAGCCATCCTATCTTTTGGTTGGAGCACTTAATTCTTTTCCATTCGAGGTACTCGTTGATAGGGATGTAGTTGTTACCATTTTTTAATCCTGTTTTTGATACATAGGCCATCTTGTTTTTATCTTGGGAAATGAATTTGGCATTATACCTGACTTAGAGACAAGGAAACAGCGTCACACAGTGGCAGAGCTGTGATCCTAGTTCAGGTCAGTCTGATTCCAATGGCCTTGCCTTTCTTGTTGTAATAGTCTAACTTCCAAGTGATCTTTCCATACTTTGTGCAATATCTGGCACACTGTAGGCCCTCAGCGTATGTGTGGAATTGCTCGTGTCCTCCATTGCTTCCTCTCCCTTTCCTGATTTTTGAGGACCTCAAGTCTTTGTAAGAAAAGACTATATTCTCAACATCTTTCAGAATCATGCCTGGTATATTTGTGGAATGAGAGTATTATGTAAAGAAGTTACTCACTTCCCCAGGCTTTCGTGTATTTCCATTGATAGAGAAAATGGGTCTGTCAATATACAGGTCTGTCATTCTCAGAGATTATTTGCTTTAACTCTCTATTTTGATAAGTGACAGGCTGAGACTAGGAGAGATTAGATTATATGTCCAAAGCTCACATAGCTGAGTTAGAAAGCACTTTTTCTCAAGAAGCAGATGTAGCGAGATCAAACACTCCTTTCCTGAGTGGAGACAGGGAGGAGACAACTAGATCTGGACATTTTCAGGTCAGATTTCAATATCTCCTAGTGGATCCTGGCTTACTGTTGGACTCGGCCTCACTGTGAGATGAGGTTTAGTGCAGCCAAGAAATAATTCAGCTTTCCTTTGGACTAAAACATCGGTTTGAATCTATTTTATAAATAAAACAGAGGAGGATCTTGAGGATCTTGGATAAGTTGTTTAACATATCTAAGTCTCAGTTCCCTCTCCTGCAAAGTCGGAATAATGAGTCCTTATCTTGTATGATTGCTGTGAGAAGTAAATGAGGTTCTCCAGATACAGTGTTTTAGCACATGGTAAACACAACACAGAGTGAGCATTCAATAAATTGTCATTACTATAGTGACTGTTACTATCATTATGTAATGACAGCACCATGCTGAAGTAGAATATTAAACTTTGTGACTTTCCAACATTTTTCTCATCCTTGCTGTGGAGGAGCCCTACAGCTGCAAAGGTCACTGATGTCTGAGATTTTGCTTCGCACTGCTCCTCTGTCACTTCTGCCTGTTAATGCTCACTCCCCTCCACCAAAAACAAAAACAAAAACAAAAACAAAAAACCCTACCCTAGAATCTTCCACTTGGCTCAAATAAACAGCTTGTTGGGGTAAGGGAGCTGGCCTGCTGGAATGCCCTGACATTTTACTCTTGAAACTGGTGACCCTTTGTTATTCCTGGACACAGGCTGGACTGCCAATCAGCTGGAAATTAACAGAGCCTGGACATGAACTGCCGGGGCAAAGACACTGACCACTGCCACCCACATGGTGCTTTGTTTGGTGTGTTGGAGCCAGATTAGCTGATTATTAAATAGCTGGGGATTTGGTGAGCCAGTGGTTAAACTGTTGTTAGTTTGAAATCAACTGTGGTTGGAGTTTTCATACTGTGGAATTTGGCGAACACCACAAATCAGAACGGCGTTTTCCCCTGCAGCCACTGGTTTACCAGCACATCCTTCTCCTCTGAAAATTCACGAGCTGGTGGGGGAGACTTCAAGACTCTGAGCTTTTTGATTAGCATACTACATTTTACAAAATTAATCCTTTAAATTATAAAAGTAATACAGGCTTGTTATGAAACATTTGAATAACATAAAGTAAAAATTGAAGTCGAAGTCTTGCTCCATTTATCTCTTCTAGTTGCAGAGATAATCCATTTTTATTTTCTTTTTGTCTCTCAGGAGCTTTTTTTGTGACTATACAAGAATAGCTATATATATATAGCTATATATATATATATATATATATGTATATTTGATACATGTAGATATGTGTGTGTATATATATATTATCGAATGGGCTAAATTTGAAACAAGAAACTGCTTCATTTTTCTCTTACCTCTACTACTACTGTCCATCATGTTATAGAGAATCTCTCTGACTTGCTTCTGAAGACTGGCTTGAACAGACACAATAGCTTTCTGGTCATGTCCAGGTATTGAAAAAATAGTTTAGTCCAGTTCAACTAAAACTTAAATGTTATCTCCTGTTTAAACTCCTCTCATCTTCCAATTATAAGCCTGACTTGTGGCTCAGAAACCCACTGTGGGAAAAGGGTCATTCATTCTCCTTCCATCTCCAACTCCTCCTAGGGACAGAGGAAGATGGATAAAGTTCTTTTTATTTAGTGGTTGCTCTTTGTAGTTCTCTCTTGGCTGAGAGAACACATCGTCTAGTATGGCAGCAAGGTCTTGGGAGGTCCATCATAGGGGGCCTCCGCACTGCTCAGTTTCCTGCTGTGTGATGTCTTGTGACCCTCACTAGAGTTCTGCCCCTATAGGTAAGTTCCATAGTCTCTTACTGATGGAGTCTCTCCGCCCCAGCAGGCAACCTTCTTGGGTAGGATCTCATCAAAATGGCTCTAGCATGGTTACTTTCTATAGCGTTTTTCATAATTTGAGCAAGTTGTGAGTCCAGAACAAACTCTCCCCTTTCTTCCTCTCTCTTTTCCACAAACTCCCCTTCTCCCCAAGTTCACTGGGCTCTCCTGTGCACTTCTATGCCCTACTAGGCATCTCCCTATTGTGGGGCTCTCCCTTGCTGGACACACATACATTCAAACACACACACCTCCAGACTTGTGACCTTTTTCTGCTGCACCCTGTTATCTGAGAGGTATAATTAACCCTGCTCACACATACTGTTGTAGCTTTTCTCATAACCATCAGCACCTTTGGAAATTCCAGGGAATAAAAATTTCCATTGCTTTACTCAATGGAGTATAAAAAGTAAAGTCACCTTCCCCTGACTGTTACATATCTTCATCTCATCTTCCTCAGCCACTCTTATTAGACCCCCACTCCAAATCCTGTTGTACAGGAATCAGAGACACATCCAAGGCAATGGTTTTGAGCATCTTAAATCTAGCACTGTTGTCATAGGAAAGTTAATTAGTATCTCCTAAGAGCAATAATACCCAATTCTCTGGTTTGTCTATGTTTATCAATTTTTCTCTCTTTTTCACCTCTGCCTCTTGATTCCTTCTAAAATAGCATTTAAAATTTTTATCAAAGGAAAATCAACTAAAATAAATGATGCTAATATCACTTGTCATTATTCTTGTCCTTAGAACCTCAGCAGGGATTGGAATGGTGAGAAGAACCCTCCAGTCCTCACTCAGTGATAACTCCATCACATCTCCCCTTCCTTTTGGGTCCAGTTCCAAACTTCAGCCCAAAGGAAACCATTATCATTGCCATGCACTGGCTGAAGCTCCACTGGAATAGGGAGATTGGAATAGGTGGGGCTTTGGGAGACATCTCAGGCTGAGTGGTCCCCTATGACAGCAAGAAAAACATAATATTCACCAAGACAGTAAATAAGAATGGGAGAAAAGCTAGTAAGAGAAGAGGGTTCAGAGAGAGACTCTTAGAAAAATCCGCAGTCAAAAAACCAGGGTGATCATAAGAGTGTGATGCAGTTGGGTGAGACCATTAGACATGGACCCTCTGCGGGGGAGGAACAGGAAGAGATGAAGGATGACAAAGAGGAGACCTCTGTTAGGCAACCAGACAGGGCTAAAAGGCCCTTGTTACTCAATAACTCAATTCACCACCTGACTTGGCATTAAAATTAATCTGGATGCTGCAGCAGGAGGGGGAATGTCCAGAGGGCTCAGGCTGGGACTGGCTGAATTTCTCATAGCTCATGCTGCAACACTGAAGTGAGCGACACAGCAAGAGCTCATATGTGTCAGTTATTACTTGTCCTGTTGATTATAATTATTCTAACAGGTGTGAGATGGTATCTCTTTGTGATTTTGATTTGCATTTCCCTAATAGCTAGTGATGTTGAACATCTTCTCATATATTCGTTGGCTATTTGTATGTCTTCTAGGGAGTGATGTCTGTTCAGGTCCTCTGCCCATTTTTTTTATTGGGTTATTTGGGTTTTTTTTGTTGTTATTGAGTCGCATGAGTTCTTTGTATATTTTGGATATTAGGCTCTTATTGAAGGCAATGCTGGCAAATATATTTTCCCTTTCGGATGGTTGTCTCTTTACCTTGTCAATGATTTCTTTGGCTGAGTAGAAGCTTTTTAGTTTGATATAGTCTCATTCATTTATTTTTTCTTTCATTCCCTTGACTTTGAGGTCAAATTCATAAAATCCTCTTTAAGTCCAAGGTCCTTGAGTTTAGTTCTTATGTTTTCTACTATGCATTTTATTGTTTCAGGTCTTAAATTTAGGTCCTTAATCTATTTTGAGTTAATTTTGGTGTGTGGTGATAGACAACAGTCTAGTTTCATTCTTCTGCAGGTGGCTTTCCAGTATTCTCAGCATCATTTATTGAAGAGGCTTTTCTTTCTCCACTGTATATGTTTGGTTTTTTTGTCAAAAATCATTTGCCCATGTAAATATGCGTTTAATTCTGGACTCTCTCTTCTGTTCCACTGGTCTGTGTGTCTGTTTTTCTGCCAGTACCACGCCGTTTTGATTACAGTCGCTTTGAAGTCAGGCAGAGTGATGCCTCCAGTCTCATTCTTTTTTCTCAAGATGGCTTTGGCAATCCTTGGTCTTTTGTGCTTCCATACAAATCTGATGATTTTTTGTTCTATTTCTTTAAAAAATGCCGATGGGATTTTGATGGGCATTGCATTTAATCTGTATAATGCTTTAGGTAATATGGTCATTTTAACTATGTTGATTCTTCCAATCCAAGAACATGGAATATTTTTCCATTTCTTTGTATCTTCTTTGATTTCTTTTAATAGGGTCTTATAGTTTTCATTATATAGGTCCTTCACATGTTTCATTAGATTTATTCCTAGGTATTTTCTTTTTGTTGCAATTGCAAAAGGAATTATTTTTTCCACTTCTTTTTCTGATGCTTCATTATTAGAGTATAGGAACACTATGGATTTTTGAACATTGATTTTTGTATTCAGAGACTTTACTGTATTTGCTTATTGTTTCTAGTAGTGTTCTTGTGGAGTCTTCAGGGTTTTCTATATAGAGAATCATGTCATCTGCAAATAGTGACAGTTTGACTTCTTCGTTTTCTATTTGGATGCATTTTATATCTTTCTCTTGCCTGATTGCACTCGCTAGGATCTCCAATGTTATATTGAATAACAGTGGCGATAGTGGACAGACTTCTATTCCTGATCTTAGAGGAAAGGTTTTTAGTTTTTTCACCATTAAGTATAATGTTGGCTGAGAGTTTGCCATAGATGGCCTGTATTATGTTAAAGTATTTTCCTTCTATACTGATTTTGTTATGTGTTTTGATCATAAATGGGTGCTGTATCTTGTCGAACGCTTTTTCTGTATCTATTGATATGATCATATGATTCCTATTTTTTAATTTATGTAGTGTATTGCATTAATCAATTTGCATATGCTGAACCATCCCCATGCCTCTGGGATGAAGCCCACTTTATCATGGTGTATAATTCTTTTAATATGTTGCTATATTTGGTGCCCTAGTATCTTATTTAGGATTTTTGCATCTGTGTTCATGAGAGATATTGGTCTGTAGTTTTCTTTTTGTGTGTTATCTTTACCAGGTTTAGGTATCTGAGTAATATTGGCCTCAGAAAAGGAGTTGGGAAGTATTGCCTTCTCTTCAATTTTTTGGAAGAGTTTGAGAATAGTTATTAAATCTTTGAATGCTTGGTAGAATTCACTGGTGAAGCCATCTGTTCCTGGAGTTTTACTTTTTGGTAGGTTTCTGATGATTGTTTCAATTTCCATACTGCTGTTCAGTCTATTTATATTTTCCAGTTTTTCTTGATTCAGTCTAGGAAGGTTGTATCTTTCTAAGTACTTGTCCATTTCTTCTAGGTTATTAAATTTGATGTTATATACTTTTTTATAGTATTCTTGTATGATCCTTTATATTTCTGCAGTGTCTGTCGTAATTTCTCCTCTTTTATCTCTGATTTTCTTTATTTGTGTCTGTTCTTTCTTTTTTCTTTAGTGAGTCTAGACAAAGGTTTGTCGATTTTATTAACCTTCTCAAGGAACCAGCTCTTTGTTGCATTTATTTTTTTTTATTGTTTCTTTTTTTCAATTTCAGTTGATTCTGCTCTAATTTTGATTATTTCTTTCCTTCTGTTGATTTTAGGTTTCATTTGTTTTTCCTTTTCTAGTTTTTTAAGATGAAGCATTAGGTTATTCATTTGGGCTTGTTCTTGTTTTTTGAGATAAGCCTGTAATGATATAAACTTTCCTGTTATTATTGCTTTTGTCATTTCCCAAATGTTTTGATATGTTGTAATATCGTTATCATTCATTTCTATGTATCTCTTGATCTCTCTTTTTATTTCTTTTCTGGCCCAGTCATTCTTCAGTAGCATGTTGTTTAATCTCCATGTATTTGTGGTTCTTTCTGCTTTCTTTTTACAGTCGATCTCCACCTTCAAAGCATTATGATCAGAGAATAGGTTGGTATGATTTCAACCCTTTTATATTTGTTGAGGATATCTCTGTGTCCCAGTATATAGTCAATCCTTGAGAATGTTTTGTGTGCACTAGAGAAGAATGTATAAGCAGCTGTTTTGGGATGAAAAGCTCTGCAAATGTCAATTATGTCCAGTTGGTCTAATGTGTCATTTAAGGATGTTATTTCCTTACTGATTTTGTTTGGATGATTGGGCCATATCCAACAGTGGCGTATTTAGGTCCCCTACTATGATAGTGTTTTGGTCTGTTTCTCCCTTTAGTTTTGTTAATAATTGCTTATATATTTTGGGACTCACTGATTGGGAGCATAGATATTAATAAGTCTTATGTCTTCTTGGTGTATGATTCCCTTTATCATTATGAAGTGTCCTTCGGTATCCTTCTTTACCTTTTTTATTTTGAAGTCTATTTTGTCTGATATTAGTACCTCTACTCCCGCTTTTCTCTGAATGCAATTGCTCGAAACATCATTTTCCATCCTTTCACTTTGAGTCTATATTTGTCTTTGGAACTGAGGTCTGTCTCCTGGAGGCAGGATATGGTTGAGTTTTGTTTTTTGATCCAGTCTGCGACTCTGTTCCTTTTTAGTGGTGTGTTCGGTCCATTTACATTTAGGGTGATTATTGAAATATGAGGTCTACCTATAGCCATTTTATGTTTTCCTTTCTCGTAGGTCCATGTTTCCATTGTTTCCTGGTCCTTGCATTTCTGCCTGTTTTTCTTGTTCTCATGATGCTCAAACACTCTGAATTTGTCAACTAATATTTATCTGCTGTATTCCAGGCACTCTATCAAGTGCTGAGGATGGTATAGTGATGACAGATGTGATAGCACTTGACGAGAACTTACAATCTAGATGATAAAAAAAAGTATACATGATTAAATCATTGAAAGTATTCTAAATGCTAGAAAGAAGTATAGAATGTTACAGGAGCTAGTGCTGGCTCTGCTCTCACCAAGCACAGTGAGCTTGGTTGAGTTAATTCATCTTTCTGACCTTCAGTTCTCTTCACATAGAGATGAAAGGGATGAGACCTGCCAAAATTTTAACATGCCAAAATTTCTGGGGTCTTTTCCCCGCTAGATGTACATCTTTTTAATATGACATCTATAAACTCTATTGTGTGCCCATTACCCAAAGTCTAGTCTCTTCCAGTCACCATATATTTGACCCCCTTTACTCTCTTTGTCCTCCTTCAACCCCTCTTTTCTGGTAATCACCATTTTGTTGCCTGTATTTATGAGTTTGTTTTTATTTTGTTCATTTGTTTGTTCATTTATTGTTTTTTGTTGTCGTTTTTATCCCATGTATGAGAGAAATCATATAGTTCTGGTCCTTTTCCATCTGCTTTATTTCACTTAGCAAAATACTCTCATGATCCATTTATGTTGTCATAAATGAGAATAGTTATTTTTTATGGATGTAGTATTCTATCATATATATATGTACCACATTTTTATCCAATATCTGTCAAAGGACACTTAACTTTTTTTTTTTCTTCATGTTGTGGCTATTGTAAATAATGCTATAATGAATATAAGGGTATATATATGTTTATGAATAAGTGTTTTCAAATTTTTCAAGTAGATACCCAGAAGACTGCTGGGTCATGTGGTAGCTCTATTCTTAATTTTTTGAGGAACCACCATACTGTTTTCTATAGTGGCTGCACTAATTTACGTTTCCACCAGTGGTGTGTAAGGGTTCTCTTTTCTCCACATCTTGTCTAACACTTGTTATTTCTTGTCTTATTGATACTAGCAATTCTAACGGTGTAAGGTAGTATCTCACTGTGATTTTGATTTGCATTTCCCTTACTATTACTTTTTTTTTATTGTTATGGTGACATTGGTTAACAAAATCCAATAAGTTTCAAGTTTACAGTTCAACAATAAGTCATATGCATATATATGTATATACATATGTATATGTATATGACTTATTGTATACATGTGTATATGTATATACATATATATGTATATGACATTGTTGAATTGTAAACTTGAAACTTATTGGATTTTAACTTATATACATATATAAGTCATATATATGTATATGACTTATTGAATATATTGAATATATTGAATATATTTCAATGCATTGCATGGTGTGTTCTCCACCCATAGTGCATTTCCCTTATAACAAGTGATGTTTGAGCATCTTTTAATATGTCTGTTGGCCATCTGTATGCCTTCTTGGGAAAGTGCCCGTTCAGGTCCTCTGCCCATTTTTCAATAGGATTTTTCTGTTGTTGTTGAGTTGTATGAGTTTTTCTTTTTATATGTTTTGGATATTAGTCCCTTATTAGAGGTATCATTTGCAACTATCTTCTCCCATTTGGTTGGTTGCATTTTTGTTTTGTCGATGGTTTCTTTTGTTGTGCAGAAGCTTTATAATTTGATGTAGTCCCATTAATTTAGTTTTGCTTTTACCTCCCTTGTATTTGGGGTCAATTTCATAAAAAAAACTTCTGATGCTATTGTTCATAAGTTTAATGCCTGTGTTTTCTTCTATGTATGTTACTGTTTCAGGTCTTTTATTCAAATCTTAATATTCAAAATTAATATTCAAAAATTTAATCTACTTCAAGTTAATTTTTGTGTATGTCTGTCTAGTTCATTCTTTTGAATGTGGCTTTTCAGTTTTCCCAACACCACTTATTAAAGAGACTTTGCTTTCTCATGTATGTTTTTGGCTCCTTTGTCAAAAATTAATTGCTCATGTATGAGTGGGTTTATTTCTGGGCTCTCAATTCTGTTTCATTGGTCCATATAGTAGTTTTTCTGCCAATATTGTACAGTTTTTCCTACCATTGCTTTATAGTATAGTTTGAAGTCAAGGAGTATAATATCTCTGGCTTTGTTCTTATTTCTCAGGATTGCTTTGGCTGTTCAGAGATTTTTTGTGGTTTTATGCACATTTGAGAACTTTTTCTATTTCTGTGAAGAAAAATGCCATTGCGGTTTTAATATGGATTGCTTTGAATCTATAGATTGCTTTAGGTAATATGGTCATTTTAACAATGTTAATTCTTTCAATTCATGAACTGAATTTATTTCCATTTCTTTGTGTCTTCAATTTCTTCCAACAATATCTTGTGGTTTTGAGTATAGGTCCTTACCTTCCTTTGTGAAGTTTATTCCCAGGTATTTTATTCTTTTTGTTGCAATTGTAAGTGGGATTGTTTTCTACATTTCTCTTTCAGATATTTCATAATGTGTAGAAACACAACAGATTTTCATGTAT
>NW_011889244.1:372369-398276 GCF_000151845.1 Pteropus vampyrus
CTTCCTTCTACTGACTTTGTGCTTTGTTTGTTTATCTTTTTCTAGTTCTTTAAAGAGTAATGTTAAATTATTCATTTGATATTTTTCTTGTTTCTTGAGATAGGCCTATAATGCTATACAGTTTCCCTCTTAGTACCACTTTTGCTGCATCTCAAAAATTATGGTACATCATATTTCATTTTCATTTGTCTCTATGTATCTTTTGATTTTCTGTTTTTGTTCAGTAGCATGTTTTTAAATCTCCACATATTTGTTATTTTCCCAGCTTTCTTCTTGTAGTTGATTTCCAGTTTTCATACTGTTGAGGTTGGAAAATATTCTTGGCATGATTTTACTCTTTTTAAATTTATTAGGACTAATTTTGTGTCTCAATATATGGTCTATCCTTGAGGATGTTTCATGTGCACTTGAGAAGAATATGTATTCTGTTGTTTGGAATGGAAATTTGTATAAGTATCAATTAAGTTTATCTGGTCTAATGTGTCTTCACTCACCTGTATAAGTTCAATCCTTTCCTCCTTTTTCATGTTTTTGTTGTCACAGTTTATGCCTTTTTATGTTGTGCCTTTATTATCAAATCACTATAGTTTTAGTTATTTTTAATGTGTTTCCCTTTAACCTTTATGTTGTAATTATTTTTAATTGTTTAAGAGTTATTTTGAAATAAAGTTGCAATTTTCTGCTTCAGTCTGTCTGTTATCTTACTCAAAGTCTTGTATACATTTGTCTTTTTGTTACAGGTACAAGAGCTCTTTTCAACATTTCTTGTAATGCAGGTCTTATGAGGTAAATTTCCTCAGCTTTTGTTTGTCTGAAAAAGCCTTTATTTTGACTTCATATCTAAAGGATAACTTTGCTGGATATATTATTCTTGACTTGTGGTTTCTCTCTTTCAATATTTTGAATACGTCATTTCACTCTCTCCTGACTTATAAGGTTTATGCTGAAAAATGTGGTGATAATCTGATGGAGTTTTCTTTGTAGGTTACTTTTTTTTTCTTAGCTGCCTTGAGAATTCTTCCTTTGTCACTAACTTTTGACAGTTTTAATATAACGTGTCTTGGAGAAAGTCCTTTTGTGTTGAGATAATTAGGTAATCTATTAGCTTCTTGTATTTGATTGTTCAGCTCCTTTTATAGGTTTGGGAAGTTCTCATCAATTTTTTCTGTTCCCTTCTCTCTCTCTTCTCCTGGTACACTTATTTTTCTTGTGTTGCTCTTTCTAATGGAGTCAGACAGTTCTCATAGAACTCTTTCATCTTTTAAACTCTTAATTCTCTCTCTTCTTCAATCTGAATCATTTCTAGATTTCTATCTTTGAATTTGCTAATTCTCTTCCCTGTGGTTTCTTCTATTTTCGATGCTTTTAAATGCATTCTTCATCTCATGTATTGAGTTTCTCAGCTCTAAAATTTCTGTTTGTTTTTTTTTAATAGTTTATTTTTTTTTGAAAATTTTTGTTCATTAATTCTATTCCTGAGCTCATTGAACTACCTTTCTGAGTTTTCTTGTGTCTCACTGAGTTTTTCATAACTGTAATCTTGAAGATTCTGTCATTTAAACCAGTCTTTCATGTCTTTGAGTTTGATTTCTGGAGACTTTTTGTTTTCTTTCTGTGCTACCATGTTACCTTGGTTATTCATGGTAGTGGATGGATTGTTTCTCTGCCTGCGCATTTGAGGTAGTGAACTCTTTTCTTGTTTAGACACTGTTTTGCTGTTACCAAATCAGCAGGTTGATAGTATAGTTATTTTTTTTTAATTTCCTAGTTGATGGCATTCTTACAAAAGTTTTTGTTTTCTCTTACCTAACTTTGCTTGTACTTCCAGGACCTACGCTATTTGCACTCCCAGGATCATTGTGAGATGGTGTCACTTACCTCATGGAAAATGCCATGTACCCACCAGGGTGGTACCTGTCCCTTCAATGTTCAGGTCGCCTTGGTCTTGGGGCTCCCCCACTGTGCTGAAGAACTGGGTTTACAAGCTCCATGTGCTGCCTCCTTGTCACTAATGGTCTTTGGCCCCAATATGATATTTTAGGCATCTCCACTGCCTCTACCAGGTTCCACCCTGATGGATGGAGGAAGGGAAGTAGATTCATGAGTCTGTGGTGCTGCCTCCTTGTTAGTTATGCCACTGGGTTTTGCTGCAATGAGAGAGGGAAAAGGATCCAGCTTCCCTAGGCAGGGACCCTGCTTCTGCCTCTCTTACACTGCAGGTCATAGTGTGAGGGTCCCAGCCCTACTCTTCAATCACTACTGTATAGCTGAGCCACAGTGGTGTCTGTATCCACTGCCCCTGTCTTTCTCCCAGCCTGCTTTCCCTACTCCTTCCAATATACCCACCTTTAGCTATGCCAATGCATGGATCTTTCAGGTATGTTTGTGTGTTGAGCACAGGAACCTTTGTTGAATTATAGTTGTTCAACTTGTTGTAAATTTAAGGGGAGGTTCAAAGAGATATTGTCACTCTGCCATGATGCTGATGTTTCAAAGATTGTTTGAGACTTAGACATTACTAAATTTGGGGGCTCTTAGGGTGGGTTACAACATGGAGCATGTGGCTACTTCTTTCCCTTAAGTTTGCACAGCCAAACCCAATCAAGGTACTCAGCACAATACGGGGCATTTTGGGGTAGGTTCTCCTTGAGAAGGCAGTTTTAGTTAACAAATACACATACATATACATGTGTTTTCTAACCTATGGAAAGTTTGTTAACATTGTATTATTAAATTTAATAAAGTGTTAAATAATATGTAGTTTGCTGTACAATAATCTCAAAAGAACATAGTCATTCAGCTATATTTATATATTTATAAAAACATGTTTGAAATACCAGAATATTAATAGCACTTACTTGTGAGTGTTTGAATTTTGGCTGATTTTTATTTTCCATTTTGTATATTATTCTTTTTCTGATGTATTTTATATTGTAATTTAAGAAAATATTTTTTAAAAAATTTTCAAAGCTAAAAGCCAGTTTCTTCTCAAGTCACTTAGAAATAAAATTAAATACCCACATTTTATTTTGTCTGTTTTATATATTCACATTTCTTCCAGTTATAGAGTCCATCTTATTTATTCCTTGCTTTATTCCATCTCAGGAGCTGCTACATCTGGCCAAGGAGACAGTACTAGGCTGTTCTGGAAAAGACTGGGAAAACTGGGGCTAGAGATGGCACCAAGGTTTTTGGAGAAAGAATTTTACCATCTCAGCTTCTTTGAGAGTTGGGTTTTGCTCCAAATGCAGGCACAGTCAAAGCCTTGCTCAGAAGAGCAGTTTACAGTCCTGCTGAAAGGATGAAAGATCCACAGTAAAGCTCTAAGGGCCTACCTGGTGTTGGACCAATTAGGCCTGTGAGGCCAAAAAGGAGAAAATCTGAGGTCTGCTGGTCTCTAGTCTCCAAATCTTCAAAAAGAACTAGACAAGACTGCTGTAGAACAAAGGGAAAAGGTGCTAAGGAGGAGACAATCCATGAAGGCATTGTCAAGACAAACTCATAGTTCACTGCCAGAAAGATAAGGCCAAGAATAAGCTAGAAAGCTGTAGGGTTAACTTGGTTCATAGCCCCTCCATGTACTCAGAAGACTGGTAGCTGCCCTGCCAGCACCCAAGGAAGACAGCACACAAAGCTTTCAGCAGTGCCTACTCCCAAGGACATTTCCTGCTGCTCCCATGGAGGTTCTCTGCTCCTGTAATTAAGCAGCACATCTTGCTCCCATCCATTGGAGAAGGCGGCTGCTCCCCCAATAAGATAACCCCTCCCTCTGCTCGTGTGCATAAAAACCTCTGCTTACTCTTGCTCAGCAGTTTTATTCCTGCAGCTTTGACTAGCCACTGCTGAAGCTTCCCTACCTTGTGAGTAATAAACAGCATTTCTCATACCTCTGGTCCTCCTGGTGGTTATTCTGGAATATCTAAACCCAGGTGCAAATTCCAGACCTGGGGCTTCTGTGTTACAAAAGGCTAACATCATGCCCCAGACCCACTCATCTCATGGAGACCATCCCAAATCTGCAGTCTGGAGTAAGCTCCTGGAATTTCTTCCCAGACTTTTTTCTTCCCAGACTTTTTTCTATGAGTGATGAGCATATAATTTTGTCACAACTCTGTTAGAAGTTGAGCCAAGTACTATCCCTGATGATACTTTTCTGACAGACATAATGAGCTTCAGAGGAGTTTGCCGTTTATATGGCTGGTAAGTGATTAAAGCAGTCCTCAAGATCTGCACAGCTAACTCCAAATCCTGGATCCTTTCCAGTGCCCAATGCTAATTTAATTTCCCTGAATGAGCCACAGGCTTTTACATGGTCCTAAAACTGGACATTGACCCAGTAGTTCTAAAGACCTTCTTCTCATCGTATACCTCTCAAAAGCTGTTTCTCTACTCCTGACCCATGGGATTGGGGTGTTTCACCAGAGCTTGTGGCTGGGGCTGGGGCTAGGGCTGAGAGAGCAGTCTCGCTGACTGTCCACCCAGTCACAGGAGGTTTTGGGATCTACAGAAGGCTTTCTTTATTTTACTCCACCCTGAAGGAGCTCTGTCCCTACAGTTCGTGGCCTAGTTTCCTTGATAAACCTAGAGTCTTTACAGTATCCTTCCCACCCTCTCCCTCCTTTCCCATTAGAATCCAGGAGAGGAAGAAGCATCTGAATCTTCCTCACCTAGCACTCTTCCTGTTTTTGGATTTATTTTGATGAATAGAGAGTTGTTTAGGGAAAGAACTTGGTAGTACTGAAGGGATTGTAGAACAATATAAGGAGTGTGACCTGGATTTTTAAAAATTATTTTTAATTTTTCAATTACAGTTGATATTCAGTATTATATTGGTTTCAGGTGTATAGCATGGTGGTTAAACATTTATATAACTTATGAATTTATAACTTATATAACCCCCAGATAAGTCTAGTACCCACCTGGCACCATACAATATTATTGACTGTATTCCCTATGCTGTACTTTACATCCCCTTGACTATTTTGTAACTGCCAATTTGTACTTCTTAATTCTGTCACCTTCCTCACTCAGTTCAAAAAAGAAAACTCACTTATAAATAAGGATGCAGAAATATGAAATAAATATTAGCAAGTTGTATGTAGCTACTACTTGTGATGATATGATCATTAAGAAGTGTTTATAGAAGGAATTCAATGATTATTCCATATTAGGAAACCTATTAATGAACTTTTGCACAATAATAAAGAAAAAATATCTTATAACCATCATGATATATTAAAAGATATATCATGATGTGACGAAGAGCAAAGCTTCTTGATTCTGGTAGCCCTAGCCTAAAGTTCCATCTTTGTACCTTTTAGCTCTGCGACCTTGGGCACGTGGCTCGATCTAAATTTCATTTATTCATTAGTAAAATAGAGTTGTTATGAAGATTAAATGAGATAATTCAAGTAAATTTTTGGCTTGTTCATGTTTTTTCAACCTTTTGGCTTGTTCATGTTTTTTCAACCTTTTCTTTAAGTTTTACAAAGCTTAGTTGTGTCTCCTTGCTCACTGTGAGCTGAGTGTGCAAGGATCTTTCCTCATTTTTCTTAGGGGTGTCTCCCTCTTCTATCGATGCCTCATTTGCTCCATTCCTAATGCTAACTTAATCCTAGTACAGTGTCCTACAAATATTATCTATTTCACACATATCTGATGATGTAAAGTGAAAAGGAAATAGGGGAAGTGGTAGGCCAGTGATGCTGTTAAGACCAATGAGAAAGAAAGCCTGGGAGAGCAGATGGACTCTCTAGTTGGACTCTGATTCCCTGAGGGACAGGAACATCTAATGGAAAGGATACATTAAGCTACTGTTTGGCATGATTGCAACTGGTCTTCTGGAAGAAGACATTGGACATGTCCCACTTGTGATATTGAGTGCCACCACCTCACTGTGCAGGGCCACCAAGCCATTGTCAGCCTCACAGGAGTAGTTCCCAGAATACTCTGCAGTCAGAGAGAAGTCAAAGGACATTTCTCTAGAAGGCAGTGAGATGTTCCCTAGGGGGACATTTTCATGATAAAAGCATTATAGAATCAGGGGAGATGCTCTCTTGTCCTCACAGTGGAGCTCCACCATGTCTCCAATGAAGACTTGGACCCCAGAAGCCCTGATAGTGAGGAAGGATGTGACATTGGGACTGATAGAGGCAGTAGAATCCATCAAAGTGTCTCTTCTGCTGGTACAAACTTATAACCTGCCCTGTACTCACTCAGGGTCCTCACAGTGTCTCTACAGCCCCATGAATTCCTTCCCACTATCTCACCTCTCAATCTAATGCTGCAGATACAGTTCCAGCAGGGCTTTGACAATCTCTGGTGAGGAATTCTGGAGAATATGCCTCTGGCCATGTCACATAACCTGCCTTGTGTCATCCTCCTTTAGCTCCTCTGCCAATGTTGCCATTGCCACAGCCACCACCATCATTGTAAAAACAATCTTACCATGTTCTTAACCTCTTCATGGCTCTGTTCCTTGTCATCCTTGGAACATCCTCACTGCCACACAAGGGAACTGACGCTAGTCTGGGAATTGCTGGCTAATTAAGTGAGCACTACTTACTTTTCACAGTGATATTCACTGTCTTAGTCTGGATGAGGTCATGGCTATTATCAGCTGTACAGAAGTATCCCCTGGCATGGCTTTCCCTGATAACAAGGATCTCCAGCTCTGATCTCTGGGATCGCTAGCTTTTCCTCCCCAGACTCTCCTTTATGTCTTCTCTGTGCCAGGAGAATGTTTCCCCTGTGCCTTCAGCCATGGAGCAGACAAGGACCAGCATTTTTCCTTCAACTGCCTGAACCCCTGGGACTAAGTCTCTAGGAGCACTCCAGATAAAGAGATTCATATGTGAAAACAAAATGACAGGTGAGGATAGGATGTAGAGGCTGGTACCACCTGCTGATCATTATGGCAGGTGGAGTAGGTGGAATCAAATGTTTAAGCATAAGAATTTTTGGTGAGGACGAAGCATGCTGAAGGCCATTAGTCAGGACCACTTGCAACTAAACAGTCTAAAAATCTGAACTTCCACTTCCTCCACACTCATTAGCCCTCTCTAATGACCATAGCCCACAGTAATCTTGCTCCCTCCTGATTTCCTGATGAACTTCAGGCAGCAAAAGTGGTGGGAAGAACATGGGCTATGGAGTCCATACACAGCTCTGCCACTTATTCGTTGCATTGTCTTGGTAGGTCAATTAATCTCTCTGATCCTCAGCTTTCTTAAAGATAAAGTGTGGACAATCATATCAACTTCACAGAGTTCTGATAAGATAAAATGAGATACATGTATAAAACACCTAATACATTGCAGATGTTCAGCAATTGGTAGCTATTATTCCTACCACTCTCCACTGGCAGAGTTGAGATAGAAAGTGTAGCAAGGTAGTTAAAAGGGCATACACTGCCACCAGAATGCTTCGGTTCAAATTCCAGCTGTGCCACTTATGTGATGGGTTACCTTGGGCAGGTCACTTAACAGCTCTGTGCTTTTAGTTTCCTCATGTGCGAAATGGGGGTAATAATAGCACCTACTTTACAGATACTATTTACACTTCAGTAGTATTCACAGGGATGCTGGAACCACTGAATATAAAACTGTTCTGAGCAATGCTTTGTACTTGGTAGACTTTAAGTCTTCCCCTCTTCCGATATTTCTCAGAATCAGAGGGGTTCTTCTAGAACTGAATATAACAGCTTGGGTTTAAGCCTGACATTTAGAAGCCTTTAATAAGATCTGGGGATTCTTATTGTTGTTGCTATTATTATTATTATTAGTAGTAGTAGTAGAAGTAGAAGTAGTAGTAGTAGTAGTAGTAGTAGTAGTAGTACTTTATTTCTTTATTGTTCTACCTGGGTTCCTAGTTAGGGTTCACTCCTTGCAGACAGAGACCATGATTTATTATTTCTTGGTTTACTATCATACCTCAGTGCTATTTGCACAGTAACTACTCCAGAGAGAAATTAATATTGCTTTTCTGACAGGAAAAGCAAAACTATTGAGAAATGATGCCACTGTAGCAATTAATAGAGCAAAGCCTAGACTGGCCACTGTAGCCCCATATTCACAGGGATAAGAGAAGCACAACTGCAAAGAAAACCCAAGGTTTGGCCAGGAGCTACTGTTGTTCTCTGCCTGTCCCAGCCCTGGCAGCCCAGCCACTAATGCTCACTCTGCACATGTTTATAAGATTAATGATTCCACTTCAAGACACTGTCATTGTTATCATTGCCTCATACCAGTAACATTTTGGGTCTTCTTTCCACTAATGCTGAGATCCAAAACTGATGAGCTCCAGTCTGACTTCAGGGTTTAGCCGTCCCTGAAGAAAGAGTACTGAAGCTGGGTCCCTGACCTTTCTAAAGTGAGTCGGGTGTCACAAGACAGGATCACTGAGTTCCCCTTAGTGGGTTGCAAGAGTTTGGCTGTATTACCAGGTGCTGGAAACAGCTCTGGAGGAAAGAGACTACAAGTCAGTGAAATGTGGAGTTTCTGCTTTGTCTTCTCAGCCCCAGTGAGCATGACACATAGACCCAGACTCAAAGATGCACATTCATCCACAATTTCTCCCTCCCTGGAGGGTCTCTCCTGCCCTGTACCCTGCTCCTCACACACAGGCCCTACTTTTTGCCAGTATTCTCTACTTGAATAGTGAGACCCTCACCTTGCATAGTGAACCATACTGACCTTGTTTATTCTGTCACATCTATAAATAACAACATTCTACCTGCCACTGTCACTGGGTCTTGTATTTGAAATGATATAGCTTGAGGTGCTATACTAAGTGGATATTTGAGATCCACCCTTGTAGTAAATGAGTTTCTGTATTTTATTATTTTCTTCCCCAGAGCACCTCACCACTATCTAGTCTCTTTCATAGGCATAATGTGGCATCTGGATGCTCAGCCAGTTTGCAAAAGATGCAAAAATATTTATGGCATCAGTGCTGTCCACTCTGTTCCAGTACTTTACCTTTCGTTCATAGGAGAGAGATAGTGCATACACATACACAAGAAGCTGGGCAGTATGGAAATTGAAACAATCATCAAAGACCTACCAAAAAGTAAAAGTCCAGTAACCAGATGGCTTCACCAGCGAATTCTACCAAACATTCAAAGAAGATTTAATAACTAAACTCTTCAAACTCTTCCAAAAAAATTGAAGAGGAGGCAATACTTCTCAACTCCTTTTCTGAGGCCAATATTACTCAGATACCTAAACCTGGTAAAGATAACACACAAAAAGAAAACTACAGACCAATATCTCTCATGAACACAGATGCGAAAATCCTAAATAAGATACTAGTGAACCAAATAAAGCAACATATTAAAAAGATTATATACCATGATCAAGTGGGCTTCATCCCAGGGGCACAGGGATGGTTCGACATATGCAAATCGATTAATGTGATACACCACATAAACAAATTAAAAAATAAAAATCACATGATCACATCAATAGCTACAGAAAAAGCCTTTGACAAGATACAGCACCCATTTATGATCAAAACACTTAACAAAATTGGTATAGAAAGAAAATACCTTAACATAATAAAGGCTATCTATGATAAACCCTCAGCCAACATTATACTTAATGGTGAAAAACTAAAAACCTTTCCTCTAAGATCAGGAACAGGAGAAGGCTGTCCACTATCACCACTCTTATTCAATATAACATTGGAGGTTTAGCAAGTGCAATCAGGCAAGAGAAAGATATAAAAAGCATTCAAATAGGAAATGAAGAAGTCAAACTGTCACTATTTGCAGATGACATGATTCTCTATATAGAAAACCCTAAAGACTCCACAAGAACACTACTAGAAACTAAGCAAATACAGTAAAGTCTCTGGATACAAAATCAACATTTAAAAATCCATAGCATTCCTATACTCTAATAATGAAGTGTCAGAAAAAGAAGTGGAAAAAATAATTCCTTTTGCAATTGCAACAAAAAGAATAAAATACCTAGGAATAAATCTAAGGAAACATGTGAAGGACCTATATAATGAAAACTATAAGACTCTATTAAAAGAAATTGAAGAAAATATAGAAAAATGGAAAGATATTCCATGTTCTTGGATTGGAAGAATCAACATAGTTAAAATGACCTTATTACCTAAACATCATACAGATTTAATGCAATCCCCCATCAAAGTCCCATCAGCACTTTAAAAAGAAATAGAACAAAAAATCATCAGATTTGTATGGAAGCACCAAGGACCCCAAATCACCAAAGCCATTCTGAGAAAAAATAAAACGAGGCTGAAGGAATCACTCTGCCCAACTTCAAACTATACTACAAAGTGACAATACTCAAAACGGCACGGTACTGGCAGAAAGACAGACACACAGACCAGTGGTATAGAATCAAGAGTCCAGAAGTAAATCCCTGCTTACATAGGCAAATAATTTTCAACCAAGGAGCCAAAAATGTACAGTGGATAAAGGAAAATCTCTTCAATATGGTGCTGGGAAAACTGGAAAGTCACTTGCAAAAGAATGAGACTGTTGTCTATTACCACACTCCAAAATTAACTCAAAATAGATTAAGGACCTGAATATAAGACCTGAAACAATAACATGCATAGAAGAAAACATAGGAACTAAACTCAGGGACCTTGGTCTTAAAGAGGATTTTATGAATTTGACCTCAAAGTCAAGGGAATGAAAGGAAAAATAAATGAATGGGACTACATCAAACTAAAAAGCTCTGTACAGCCAAAGAAATCATTGACAAGGTAAAGAGACAACCATCCGAATGGGAAAATACATTTGCATGCAATGCCTCTGATAAGGGTCTAATATCCAAATATATAAAGAACTCATACAACTCCATAACAACAAAAAAACCAAACAATCCAATTAAAAAATGGGCAGAAGACCTGAATAGGCACTTCTCCCAAGAAGACATATAAATGGCCAACAAACATGAAAAGATGCTCAACATCACTAGCTATTAGGAAATGTAAATCAAAACCACAATGAGATACCAACTCACTCCTGTTAGAATAGCTTTTATCAACAGGACAATAATAATAAGTGTTAGAGAGTATGCAGAGAAAAAAGAACCCTCATACACTGCTGGTGGGACTGTAAATTGGTACAGCCACTATGGAAAACAGTATAGAGCTTCCTCAAAACACTAAGAATTGATCTACCATATGATCCAGCAAATCCCTCTACTGGGTATTTATTCCAAAGTCTTGGAAACTCATATCCAAAAATATACATTCACACCGATGTTCATAGCAGCATTATCACTGTGGCCAGGACATGGAAGCAACCGAAATGTCTTATGATAGATGATTGGATGAAGAAGCTGTGGTACATATATACAATGAAATATTATTCTGCCGTGAGAAGAGATGAAACACTGCCAATTGCAACAACATGGATGGAACTTGAGATAATCATGCTAAGTGAAATAAGGTGGACAGAAAAAGTTGAAAACCACATGATATCACTAATATGTGGGATAAACCTAAAAGAAACAAACAATCAGGACAAACAGAGACTCGTGGACGTGGACAATAGACTAGTGGTTACCAGAGACTGGAGGGAGAGGGGGAAGGAGGGTGGTAGATAGGGTAAAAGGGGTCTAATATATGGTGACAGAAAGAAATGTAACTATGGGTGGTGAATACATAATGCAGTATATACATGCCTTACTGTTGAATTGCACACCTGAAACTTACTGGATTTCATTAACCAATGTCACCAAAACAATAAAAAAAAATTTAAACTGATGTTCATGACCAACCTCTGCTACCAGGGAGGGAAAATGGGGACATGTCAGCAAGTTGCTGCTTCCTGGGAAACTACCTTCTAGTGTTTTTTTGTGTTGTTGTTGTTGTTGTTGTTGTTGTTGAAGAAAAAACAAAACAAAACAAAACAAAACTACCATTTGTTATGGGAAATCTCCAGTGTAGTATTTCATCATGCCAATCTAAGCCCATGTCAATCCTGGCCCATGTAAAATCAAAGGTCAACTCAAACAATATAAAAATGTCTCTCTCCCAGGACTGGTAGGACTATGGGCAAATGTGGAAGTGAAAATTTCAGGAAGCTATGTATTCTGGTATTGAAAACAGAGTTACTGTAATTTTCAATGTTCTCTGCATTAATGTCTTGCTTACTCCATTGCAGGGCCTTATTTTAAGGTCTCTGGGGATTAAATATTGAAACTTATCCAGAACCAGTCTCAATTGTAGTGAGTTTAGAACCTTTAAAAGAGATTTTCAAAGTAAAGAGGTGGTGGACAGTGCTCAGAGGGCAGACTATAACCAAAGTGGGTGAGTCAATGTAAGCCCCAGGTATCTGAGTGGATCAAGCAGGGCCTCTCCCAGGGTAGATCTAACTGTTTTTTTGTGACTTGCAAAAACTCGAACTAATTAATTGATATGTTACTAAAAGTTGCAACACTCATAAAAGACAACGAATGTGTTCCAAGCACAACATTTTCCAATTATGAGAGAATTATCTGGATATTAGAGGAGGAAATAATCCTAAAACCGAAAATGTCCATATTTACCAGTTCAAGGTTTTTGTAAGAGCATCAAAATCCAAATATGAGATGGACTTCTGTTTTCAGAAAGATGTGGTAAATATACTTTTTTTCTATTCTTCCTACAAAGTACAATTCAAAACCCTGGACAGTATAGTATATGTAAAACAAATATAAGAAGACTTAACTTTGGAGTTAAGAAAGCAGACCAACTAGTGACTTCCATACCCAAAGAACAACATGGTGGTGAGTTCCCTGGATTTTTGTTGCCTCATATATCCTTAGAGTTGAAAAAGTCTGGTACCTCGTAACATCAATGGGTGCAGAGAAAAAGGCCTCAGCAAAAGCCTGGGCTCTCTAGCCAAAGGATGAGTAAAGGGGCAGCCTAGCAAGACGGAACACTTTAAAATCACTCTGCTCCAGCCAAACACCACAAGAAAAACTATAGCCCCATCCTGATCCAGGCCAGCAAAAATGAAGTAGAAAGTTTAGACTTCCACCCTCATGAGACAATATTGAGATGACCCTCACTCCTTATGAAGGGTGTTGTTAGAGAAGGCTAAGTAAGGAGCAAAGACTTTTTTCACTCTTGCTGGTAACAAGGATCCCCCGGCCCCCATGGTGTTAGTGGAGACCATGTGAGAGGCCTGGACTTCCACTCTGCCCTGCAGAATGAAGCACCCCTCCTCATCCTCTTTTTTTCCTCATTTACTGTATGTTAACTTAATTCAGTAACATATAAAATCTTTCTTTTATTGTGGTAAAATATGAATAACATAAACCGTTTCAACTATCTTTAAATGTTCAGTTCTTTGCATTAGTACATTCACATTGTTGAATACCCATCATGACCATCTATCCCTAGAATGCTTAACATCTTCCCAAACTGAAACTTTATATTTATTTTTAAAAAATTTCTATTTCCCCTCCCCCCATATTCTGGCAACCATAATTCTACTCTGTATCTATGATTTTAACTACTCTAGGTACCTCATATAAGCGGAATCATACATTTGTCTTTTTGTGTCTGGTTTATTTCACTTAGCATAATGTCTTCCAGATTTGTGCATGTTGCAGTAAGTGTCAGAATTTCCTTTTTAAGGCTGAATAGTATTCCATTGTGTGTGTATGATGTTATATATATATTCATTTATCCATTTTGTTCATTCATTCATCTATTAATGGACACTTGGGTTGTTTCTACATTTTGTTATTGATGAAAACTGACTGGAATTTAAGTGAACATAATTAGCTGGGAAGGTTTATGGGAGGAGCTGGGACTTATGGGAGGAATTCTCTCACACTACGTAATTGTGAGAACTCTGCGAGAAGAACTCTATGTTTACAATAAAGTTCTACGATCTAACTACTCTTCCCCTTAACTTTCTTCTCTCTTCTACAATCAATACCTGTCCATTTTGGCACACAGTATGTGCACATGGCTTGTCATGTCTGCCTGCACTGGGTTACAACTCTTTCTTTTCCCCAATAAATCCTTTTTGATGATGAAAACACCTAGTCAATATTATTTTTCAGCTGACACTACCATGAATAATGCTGCTATTCAAAATGGGGTATTGAACAACTTTGAGCCACTAAGAACAAAGAAGGTAACTTGGAAAATCACAATGGTTTCAGAAACAACCAAGAGCTTGAGCCAAGCTGAACAATAAGGATCACCACCTACAGGAGACCACTCTGTCAAGACAAGAAGTAGCTCCTTTATCTAAAGTATTTCTTCATTTTATCTAAACAAAGAAACAAAAGAACAAGTTAAACCTCCAGAAGCAGACCTTAAAGAAATGAAGATTAGTGGTTTTCCTAAAAAATTCAAAATAATGGTCAAAAAGATGCTCACCGAGGTCATGAATATAGTGCGTGATAGAGTGAGAATTTCAACAAAGAGAAAGAAAATATAAGAAATTAACAAGCAACAAAATCATAGCTGAAGATTACAGTAACTGAAAAATGCAACAGAGTGGTTCAACAGCTGATCATACAAGCAGAAGAAAAAAATCAACAAGCTTGAAGATAGGGCAGTAGTATTCATCTAATAGGAGGAGCAAAAAGGAAAAAAAATTAAATGTGTAAAAATAGCTTAAGGGACTTTTGAGACACTATTAAGAGAAAAAAACAATTTGTTATATACAAAGGAACCCCTATAAAACCATTAACAAAGTTTTCAGCCAGATCTTTGCAGGCCAGAAGGAAGTGGCATATTCAAAGTGATATATATATATATATATATATATATATATATATATATATATATACTCTGCCAACCTAGATTATTCTACTTGGAAAAATTGTCCTTCAAAAGTGAAGGAGAAGAGAGCCCAGAACCAACATATCTGGTGGCTGCCAGGGTCTCCCATGAGTGCCACAAACTTGGTAACAAATCCAAGAGTTTCTAAGATTTGAGAAGGTGAGGGTACCTTAGCGTTGTTTTTAGCTATGGAGAAGAGCGACATCTGGTGGCACTCACGAAGAAAAAAGCAAATACACTAAAGCAAATAAACTGTCTTCCTCACTTATCAAAAGGCACAATACAGTAAGATATTCATGCAATAGCAGCCAGATATACCTGCTAGGGTATTTTCTATCAGGGCTGTTAACAAATTTCTAAAATATAAAGTTTCTAAAACAGATTTTGGCAAATATATCTGAGCTGAGCCAGACAAAACCACCCCTAATGATGGCAGAGAGAAGCCGTGCTGGCCCTCTAAGAGCAAGGTAACAAGGATGAACTTTGAAACTGAAGGGATTCTAAGTGACTCAATTAGATTTTTAAGATTTCTTTTAAAATATTACAATAATTTGTCTGGGTAAAACATTGGTAAGGACAAAAACTAAAGAGTTAAGTATTCAGCATTTCCCTTATCCTTGCCTTTTGAGGAAAATTCTTTGTTTTCATGGCTCAATTGTGCTGATCAATATAATCTAATGAGAGTAACAGTGTGACACTTGCAGTGTATTTAAAGATGGCTTGAGGACACATAAAAGACTTTGCAGATACTTATGGTTAAATGTTTTCAATGTTTTGAGTAACAACAAAAACAGAAACACACAAAAAATACTTAATGTAAGTTTATGTTAATGAAAATTTGACAAACATTTTTAAAGGAGGATTTTTATAGCTTACTTAATTAAATTTTCTAAACATTTTCAACTGCATTTATAAATTTAATGCATTATACTTTATTTTATTTTCCAGTAAATTATCTAACAAATATCCTCGTGAACTTAATTACAAATAAAAAAATTGCATTTATAAATATGGTGATTATTATGTTCTCCTCAGTGATGTTTACAAAGAGTAAAATCCTTATAACTTTCAAGTTAAAACCACAATTCTATTGGACAAATTTCCTCTCAACCATATAATGGTTTGGTTTATTTAACTGGTCACCCAGGAGGTCAGGTCAAGAAAATAGATGGTTGTGCGATGATTCCTTTAAATAAATTGTTGAAATATATCCACGACATTATCATAATGAGCTGGTAGAATCTCACGCTGCCATCTTTAATGCTTGCCCTATTTTTACCCAAAGAAGATTCTTATCAGAGATTTGGAGATCTGACACACTTAATTATGATACTTGTTTTTCCAGGGTAAAAATAGCTCCCTATTTTAGCTCCCTAAGTGTTAAGTGCTTCTGGCAAGTTGGTTACTGATTGCATACCACCGGTCATTCTTATGAATACAGAGATAAAGTTTATGTTATCATTGAATTTCACTGTCCTATGGTTTCTGTTATTTATGATAGCAAATAGAAAAGTAATCTTTGTATATTTAGTGTCTTAAATATACAAAGATTATTTCTCAAATGGTAGAGAAATAGTAATATGTGGTTTCTTTATTATATTGATTTTTAAATTTCTTTATTTCTCAAATGGTAGAGAAATAGTAATATGTGTTTTCTTTATTATATTGATTTTTAAATTTCTCTCTTTATTGCACTAAAACCCCTTATCGGTTGAATCAATGTAATTTGGATTTGTTAAATGTTAAGAATTTGATTAATAGCTAGTTACAGAAACCTGAACGATAATGGCTTAAAAATATTAGAAATTTGTTTTTCTTTACCTAAAAGATGTTTATTCCTGCAAAGATCGAATCTTTGTAAAGATTCGATCTTTGCAAAATCTGGTTGGGTCCCGCAGGGTCCTTGCCATTTCAAGTTCCACTGTGTGATATTATCTTCCTTCTACTGAATTTGACATTTTTGTCCTTTTCAATGTTCTGGGCTTCTTCTAGCTTTTTTTGTTATCACCTTTAGCTCATGGCTTGCATCCTAATGGTTGCCTCAAAGTTGCAGTTATAGCATTTCCATTCGAGGTAGGAAGAATAAAGAACAGGAAGACCTTCATGTTGAGTCAGAGGTTTTCCAGAAGTACCACCCAACAACTTCTGCCTACATATCATTATTTGGAATGTAGTCAGATGGCCACTCCTATCTTCAAGGGAATGGGTGGACAATCTAAATAAAAACAGATTGAATGTTGGCAACTAGCAGTTTCTTCTACACTGTGCCAAGCACCTTGGCTTTCTGGTATGGGTAGACTGATATTGTATATAGAACAGATATTTTTTCTGAAGCATAGGGTCTAGATCATCAGCCCTCCAGGGTTACTTTACTCAAAACTGTGAAAAAAATAAGTTTAACCCTTTTTATAGTTTCCATGCCAATAGAAAATTCAAATCCATGCCCTATTAATGGGACAGTCTTGAGATTCACTGTCCCTGGATTCAAATTATATCTTGGCAAATTTCAAGCCTGACTTGAGCCTATGACCACCTCCCAATCATCACCAACCAGGCCTCTTGTTCATTAGATTAGATTCGACTAACTGCTTTCCAAATTCTCTTCATATTTTTAGGTGGCAGGAGCACAATTCTCAAAGATATTTACATAGCATATGGTTGTAATCAGCGTGTCTTACATGTCAGCTTCTGGATCTGAAGTCACAGCTTTTAGGGTCTTTCTTATAAAGAGAGGAGACTTGAAGGTACACAAAGGTAAAATACAGAGAAAAGCTCTAGAGGTGGGAGGAGGAGTGTTACTGCTAAGAGAAGTGAGGGGATAGGGATAATAGGTCTAGAGTGAGATAAGAAAACTGGAGATTTGTAGGGGGGAAAGAATGTGGGATGAGCAGATGCTATGATGAATAAACTTTGTCAAGCAAGATATCTAAAGAAGAATTTTGCCAAGTTTTACTATGTGCAATAGCCATCACATTACCCCACACTTGCCCCCATTCCACCTCCTTAAGAAACAGTCTATAAAGGTTTGTGTTACTGCTAAATACTTTGGGGGTTGTATTTCTGCAGTTTTTGAAAGTGCCACCTTTCAAAGAGAAAGCAGAGACCAAGTTTATTGGGATTCAGTAGTGGAATGACTTGTGATACCCAACATATATTCTAGGGAATTCAGTGAGAACACAATTGTGTGTGGTGAGTGCCATAAACCTCCAGATAAGTTGTAGGAAATAGAAGACTCATTTCTGCTTCATGGCCAGAGTTTTGGATAACAATAGGCTAACAGAAATTCTCCACTCTATTAAGGCATAGAAGTAGATTAGAGATGACTGTGTGGGGCTGTGAAGAACAAAGAGTTTATCGGTCAGTGAACATTTATTGAGCTTGTATGATATTTGAGGTATTATTCTATATACTGAGAACAACAGTGAACAAGATAGATGACGTTCCTTCCCATAAGGAGATTATATTTAATGAACCTGAGGTAGCCCCACTGAGCCTCCTGTAGAGATTGCATTTGAGACAAGGAAGCAAATTGCAAGGTTGGTTCGCCATCTGCAAATCAATTAATGTGATACACCACATAAACCAAATGAAGATAAAAATCATACGATCATATCAATAGACGCAGAAAAAGCATTTGACAAAATCCAGCGTTAATTTATAATAAAAACGTTCAGCAAAGTGGGACTAGAGGGAACATACTTCAACCTAATAAAGACCATATATGACCAATGCAGAGCTAACATCATACTCAATGGCGAAAAAGCTAAAAGCATTTCCTTAAGACCAGGAACAATTATTGAATTGTACACTTGAAACCTATATAATTTTATTAACCAATATCACCCTCCCCCCCCCACAAAGAAAAAGACCAGGAACAAGAACAAGATGAGAATGTCCACTTTTGCCACTTGTATTCAATCTCAAGAAAAAAGAACAAAGTTGGAGGTGCCATGCTACCAGATATTAAACAATACTACAAGGCTATAGTAATCAAAACAGCATGGTACTGGCATAAAAACAGACACATAGAACAATGAAACAAAATAGAGAGCCCAGAAATAAACTCACACCTTTATGGTCAACTAATCTATGACAATGGAGGCAAGAATATACAATTGGATAAAAACAGCTTATTCAATAATTCGTTTTTGAAAAACTGGACAGATCCATGCAAAAAAAATAATAGACCATTTTCTTTTTTTTAAAATTATTTATTATTATTTATGCCTACAGCACCTGGTCTTCCTAGGTGGTCTCCCATTTAAGTACTAACCAGGCCCAACCCTGCTAAGCTTCCAAGATCAGACATTGGGCTCGTTCAGGGTGGTATGGCCATAGACCATGGATCATGGCTCCACTGGGGCATAAACCCAGGACCTTCTGCATGTAAAGCAGACATGCTAATCGCTACACTATGGAATCACATCCTAGACCATTTTCTTACACAAGAATAAACTCAAAATGGATTAAAGACTTAAATATAAGACCCCAAACCATAAAACTCCTAGAAGGAAACATAGGCAATAAACTCTCTGATATTATTCCTAATATTTTTTCTGATATATCTTCAGGCATGGGAAACAAACAAACAAACAAACAAACAAACAAACAAAAACCAACGGGACTACATCAAACTAAAAAGGTTTTGCAAAGCAAACCATCAACAAAACAAAAAGACAACCTACGGGGTGAGAGAAGATATTTGCCAACAATACATCCAATAAGAGGTTAATAATACAAAATACATAAAAAACTCACACAACTTAACACCAAAAAAACACAATGTCATTCAAAAATCAGCAGAGGACCTGAATAGATATCTCTCCAAAGAGGACATACAGATGGCCAGTAGATATATGGAAAGGTGCTCAATGTCACTAATCATCAGAGAAATGCAAATTAAAACCACAATGAGGTATCACCTCACACCTCTCAGAATGGCTATCATCAATAAATCAGCAAACAAGTTGTTGGTGAGGTTATGGGGAAGGACAACCTGATTGCACTCTTGATGGGATTGCAAATCAGTGCAGTCACTGGAAAACAGTATGAAGGTTTCTCAAAAAATTATAAATAGAGTTGCCTTATGACCCAGCAATCTCACTTCTGGATATTTATCTGAAGAAATCCAAATCACTACTTCAAAGAGATATACTCACACTTATATTTATTGCAACGTCATTTACAATAGCTAAGATATAGAAGCAACCTAAGTGTCCACCAATAGACTATTGGATAAAGAAGAAGTGGTATATATATACAATGGAATATTACTCATCCATAATAATTAATGAAATCTTACCATTTGCAACAACATGGATAGATCTAGAGGGTATTATGCTAATTGAAGTAAGTCAGGCTAAGAAAGACAAATACCATATGATTTCATTTATGTGTGGAATCTAAAGAACGAAATAAATAAACAAACAAAACAGAAGCAGATTCATAGATACAGAGAACAAACTGATGGTTGCCAGATGAGAGGAAGATTGGGGAATGCAGTAAAAAAGGTGAAGCGATTAACAAATTGGCAATTACAAAATAGACGTGGGAATGTGAAGTACAGCATAAGGAATATAGTCAATAACAATGTAGTAACTATGTTTAGGGCCAGGTGGGTACTAGAGCAATTGTGGGATCTCTTTGTAAATTACATAAATGTCTGATCACTATTCTGTATACCTGAAACTAATATAAAATAATATTAAATGTCAACTGTAATTGAAAAAAAAATTGAAAAAGAAAAAAGAAAAGGGGGAAAAGAGGAAAGAGAAGGAATAGAGAACAGTTTGCCAGCATGGAACTTGAGTGACATTTGTGCTATTAGGGGCAGCAACAGAGCAGGAGATCTTTGTGGCCTCTGTGAATGTACAAGTCCACTGTCCTCTCTCTCAACCAAAGGTGGTTCCCAGATCATCTGAAGGAAAAGGGAAATAAAGCCCTCTCCCTTGGAAACAAAAGAACAAACAAACATGGAGGCACGACCTTGCCTGCAGGGCACATGACGTGATCCAGATGTCTGCATGGATAGAAAGTGACTGTTGAGGACCAGACGCCCCTAGCATATGTTCTGCACTTTCTCTGACACAAACCTGATCCTGAAATAATTTTCAGAGAAAAGTGAATGGAGGAAATATTGGGATGAATGAGAAAACTCTGATATAGTTGAAATTAACCTAATTGGCAAAATAAAAGTCTATTTATTTATTTGTCAGTAGGCAGAATGGAGACTAGAGATAGAAATTAAATTTAATGATAAAAAGTATAATAAAATTATCGTTGTTCTATAGTTTGTGACATGTCTATTTTTATTCAGAACATCTGGTTACACATAAATCTAATCGAATAGGAATCATCTACAAATCACTTTGGGTCAGTATATGGCATTAAAATTAGCATTTTGATTGACGTTAAAATATATTTTAGGAAATATCAATTATTAGGATCATTAGAAGGTTTTCCATGTGATTTTGGATTGAATCTGTATGGTAGTAAAATATATTATTTTTAACTTTTTATTATCTTTTTAAAATTATAGTTGACATACAATATTATATTAGTTTCAGGTATACAACATAGTTTGAGACATTATATAATTTACAAAGTGATCACCCTGATAAATCTAGTACCCATCTGACACCATACATACTTACTATGATATTATTGACTATATTCCCTATGCTGTACTTTACATCTCCCTGACTGTTTTTATAACTGGTAATTTGTACATCTTAATTCCTTCCCCTATTTCACTCATTCTTCCAACCTCCCTCCTATCTGGCGACTATCAAAATGTTCTCTGTATCTATGAAGAATAAACTCACTTTTATGTTTCTGAGAACTTAAGGGTCATTGCAGTTGTAAGAATGTATTTTTAAGCTTTCAGTGACATAGAGGTAAGTCTCACAATGAAGTGAGTATTACATATGTGGGGAGTTTTTTTTATTTATTTATTTTTTTTTACGCCGAAAGCACCCAGTCTTCCTAGGTGGTCTCCCATCCAAGTACTAACTAGGCCCGACCCTGCTTAGCTTCCAAGATCAGACAGGATCAGGCATGTTCAGGGTGGCATGGCCGTAGATTGTGGTGAGTTTTAGATATAGAGATACAATCTGGTGTGGTTATATGAAAGCCAATGATAACCTTATTTTAAGATTGATAGTTTGAGATTTGAGTATATATGAAACATTTGGCTTCAATTTAAGGCCATAATGATGAGTAAGTGCTAAGTTTTAGCTTCAACAGGGTTTACATTGAGAATAAGAGTCCAGATGAAGATGTTCACTTTATTGCCTTTTTGAAGATGTGTTGAGACAAAGAAAGTAAAAAGATGGAAAGTAATATAATGAAATATCCACCTTGAAAGGACAATTCAAGTTGCCTATTGTAGTTTCTGGCTTACAGAAGATCAGGAAGTGGGCTGATAAAAAGTAGAAATAAAAATAAGTTGTGAGACAGATAACCTCAACAAGAAAGTGTTAGAGGAGAGGAAAATGTTAGAAAGTTCAAGGAATGGAAGCTGTGTTTAGAGTTTGGATGATGGCATTTAAGCCTTTAGAAGAGAATCAATTCTGGGTAAAGACTAGGCCCAGGCCATGGAACTGGAAGAAATTGAAGATGAAAGTTGCAGAAGCTGAAAATTTTTAAAAATTGAAAAGAAAAAAGATGTCAGTAGTAGTAGGCTTAACCAGCTGGGGCAGATGGTGTGGGATTTAGTGGGGTGCAGGAGCCCAAAGCTGTGTAGAAGTAGACAGTTGTTTGGAGAATATTGATATCTCATACATATTAGAGTCTAGAAAGTACTCTGCAGGGTACTTGAATAAAGGGTGAGCTCCATGTCCTGATCATTTAGCATCAAAGTAAATGCCTTCTCTTATAGTCTACTTGAGTACTTTCAAAGTTGCAGTTCACAGGAATTCATCCTGGCCCACATCTGGGATGAGATGATATTTTGCCCTATTAACTATTTTTCTTTTTGTTATTTTATTGCCTTGCTCCCAGTAACCTAAAATAAGTGGAACTCTTACAGAACCTGTAAGCACCTTTTCTCTCTCCTGAATTTTTATGGATTGTGTATGTTAATTATTAAGCTGTGGATTTCATGAAAGTATGAAATCACCCGAGTTATTCACCATTATATTCCTGGTGCTCGGCATGCAATTAATTGTTGAATAAACGAATGAATGAGTGAATAATTGTATTGGCAACCAAAGAACATCACCAAGCCTTTAGACTTACCAGAAATGCCAGCTCTTGGCTCTGCTTCTTGTCCATTATGTCCACATTGTCTTGTGTGGGCTGAGAGATAGAGGCCATAGGGTCTCCAAGAGGAAAAATTGTCAGGAAATAAGTGTTCTGTCAGTCTAGGTTTTACATAATCAGAAGAAGACCCAAGAAACTAATAGGATAACAGGTTATTCAGGAGGTCCATGAGCATAATAATGTAATAGATTATTCAGCCAGGAAGACAAGACTTCTTGCAGTCACCCTTGCTGGTGAGGACAAGGTTCTTACTATGAACCTATCTTACACAGAATTAGCTTTGGAACTGAGTGGGACTGAGCCCATAGGAGAGAGTCATTACGGTGTGCTTCCTGGGAGGGAGAAGGTAAAGACTGACATTCTGAGATGGTTGCCAGAATGACTAGGGCTCTCTTGGGCTGATTTTCTATAAGCAATTGATCTAGAAAGCAGAATTCTGGTAGGTTTGGCTGTTCTTTCCTGTGTACGTCTGTAAACACCTATAAATAACAGCATTGATTCCTTTCTGTTTATTTATGTGCCTCTCTCTCTCTTTAGTGTCCAGGATGGAAGAGCTCAGAATTATATCATATGAGGAACAGACTTGGGATCAAGGGAGCATAAGCATGGTCTTTGGGCACTTAGCACAGATTTGTTCTGTAGAGTTCCTAAAGAGATAATATGACTTATGTATGGAAGCTACACAAAAATGTTTTATTTTTTCAACTCATCATGAGACAAATCTGAAGACAGATTAATTTGTCCCAGAGATACAAACTATCTATAACTGTAGGTGTTTAGTCACATGGCCCGTTAATAGTACTCTATTATTTATTTATGGTTGATTATCGATAATAATTTTTTGGGGTCATAGAGTCTTGAAATCACAAAAACATTCAAATCATTGTCAGGAAAAAGATGCTAAATACTTCTAAAAACATCAACTGCAACCCTGTTAGTCTGGGGGCTAACCAAATACCAAGCAGGGAGGGCCAACTTACTTCCTAATGCTAATTAGCTTTAATTAGTTCTTTGGCACCCAAAAGCTGGTTTCCTGGACACCCATAATGCTAAACCTAGGCCCTTTGAAAGACACTCATATCCATGTTTTAAAAGCCCTTATTCTGGTAATATAAGAATATACGATTCGATATAGGACCCAGAAGAAAGTAAGAGAAGCTGAGGAACAAGCCTTGGATTGGGAAGTGTCCCAGGGGTTACGGGGCATCACTGAACTATGCTGATTCATCACAGAGACATTATCCTAATGGCGTAATGAAAGTTCTGTAATGAGTCACATGCACAATTTACTCACGTGTGCTTCTTACTTAGTCTTGGGAATATTGGGAATATCCAGATATTGCTCTTGCTCATGGTGTCAGATAGTTCTTGTTTGAGTTCCTTTATTTGTTTTGTTTTTTTTTTTAACTCTCAAGTCTCTCTCTTCTTCCATCTTTGTTATTTCCAATTTCTGTCTTCACAACCACTAATTCTTTCCTCTATCTAGTCATCTCTATTTTCTAAGGTCATTATTTAATTCTTCATCTTTTTTATTGAGTTCTTCAGCTCCAGAAGTTCTTTTTTTTTTCTTTTTTTTTAGTTTAAATCTCTTTGGTAAAGTATTCCTGTTGTTCATTGATTTTGTTTCTGAATTAGTTAAACTGTCTGTATGAATTTTCTTGCATATCATTGAGATTTTTCAGAAATGCAGCCATGAATTCTCTGTCATTTTAATTATGTATTTCTATATCTTTAAGTTTATCTTCTGGAGATTTTTCACTTTTTTCCTGGGCTGCTTTATCATCTTGGTTGTTCATGGTGTTTAATGGATTATTTCTCCACCTACTCATTTATGAGAATGTACTCTGCTATTTTTATGGGTTTTTTTTAAAATTATAGTTGACATACAGTATTATATTCATTTCAGGTGTACAGTGATTAGACATTTATATAACTTATGAAGTGGTCATCTCAGTAAATCCAGTCCCATCTGACACCATACATAGTCATTACAATACTACTGACTCTATTCTCCCATGCTATACTCTACATCCCCATGACTATTTTGTAACTACCAATTTGTACCTCTTAATCCCTTCCCTCCTTCACACATCCTCCCATCCCCAAATCTGACACTCATCAAAATGCTCTATGTATCTATGAGATTGTTGCTGTTGCTGTTGTTTGTTTATCCTGTTCTCTAGAGTCTACATATGACATTTGTCTTTGTCTGACTTACTCCACTCAGCACAATATCTTCTAGGTCCATCCATGTTGTTACAGATGGGAAAATTTTATTTTATTTTTTTGTCAGTAATAATATACATATATAATATATATTATATATATAATACATATATAATTACATATATATATATGTTCTGACTTCTTCTGTATAGATTCATCTATTGATGAACACTCAGGTGGCATCCAAATCTTAGTTATTGTAAATAATGCTTCAATGAACATATGGATTCACATGTCCTTTCAAAGTAGTGTTTTGGGTTTTTTCAAATAAATACCCAGAAAGATGGGTCCTTCTTTGTCCCTTGTTATAGCCTTTGTTTTAAAATCTATTTTGTCTTGTATAAGTATTGTTACCCCATCTTTTTTGGTTTCTATTTTCATGAAACATTTTTTTCATTCCTTTACTTCCTCCTTTGCGTCTGTGTGTCTTTTGATCTGAAGTGAGTCTCTTGTAGGCAGCATATGTAAGGGTCTTGTTTTCTTCACCATTCGGTCACTCTTTCTTTTGATTAGAGCATTTAATCTATTTATATTTAAAGTAATTGTTACTAGATATGTAGTTACTGCTATCTTATTATTATATTTATATCTTTTATCTTTTTTCTTCTTCTTCTCAAAGAATTTCCTTTAACATTTCCTGTAAT
>NW_011889244.1:398326-422124 GCF_000151845.1 Pteropus vampyrus
CTGGCTTGGTGATGATGAAATCCTTTAGTTTTTTCTTATCTGGGAAGCTCTTTATCTGTCCTTTGATGCTAAATGATAGCTTTGTTCGGTAAAGTAATCTTGGTTGTAAGTCCTGGGTCTTCATCACTTTGAATATTTTGTTCCAAACCCTTCTGGCCTGTAGTTTCTGTTGAGAAATTAGCTGACAGTCTTATAGGTGCTCCCTTGTCGGTAACCAATTACTTTTCTCTTGCTGCTTTTAAGATTCTCTTTTTGTCTTTAACCTTTGGCATTTTAATTGTGATGTGCCTTAGTGTGGGCCTATTTAGGTTCATCTTGTTTGGGACTCTCTGTGCTTCCTGGGCTTGTATGTCTATTTTCTTCACCATGTTAGAGAAGTTTTTAGTTATTATTTCTCCAAATAGGTTTTCAATCCTGTGCTCTTTCTCTCTCTTCTCCTTCTGCTACCCCTTTGATGTGAATGTTGTTACACATAATGTTGTCCCAGAGGTCCCTTAAAGTATCCTCATTTTTTTTTATTTCCTTTTTTTCCCCCCCTATTCCAATTGGGTGTTGTCTGCTACCTTGTCTTCCAAATCATTGATTCGGTCTTCTGCTTCACCTAATCTGCATTTGATTCCCTCTAACGTATTCCTAATTTTGGTTATTGTATCTTTCATTTCTGACTGATTCTTTTTTAAGGTTTCTATCTTTTTGTGGAAGTGCTCACGGAGTTCATCTATCTTCCCCTAAGTTCATTGACCATCCTTATAACCAGTGTTTTGAACTCTGTATCTTTTATTTGAGATTTTTTTTGTCTCCTCATTTTGGCTGACCCCCTATATTTGTTTCTATGTATTAAGTCAATCTGCTACATCTCCCAGTGTTGGCAGGGTGGCATTATGTAGTAGGTATCCTTTGGGATCCAGTGGTGTAGTATCCCTGGTCACTTGAGCCAGGTGCTCCAAGGGTATCCCTTGAGTGTGTTGTGTGTGACCTCATCTTGTAGTTGAGCCTTGATTGCTGTTGGTACATCACTGTGTGAGATTGACCCTCAGGGTGTTTGGCTATGAGGACTGGCTGTAACTACAGTGGATGAGGTGTTGTGTGGGGGTTGATCCCACAGAATGGGATTTTCAATAGTGGGACTCCAGTGTCTGCTGAGTCCACCCCTTGGTTGTGTCATTTGTGTAGCTAATTGGGTCAATCTCTGGTGCGGTCTAAAGCCAGCCACTGGCTGTGTTGCTTCTGGATCTCTTGGGAGGAGCTCCAGTGCAGGACCAGATCAGCCACTGCCTATGACCAACGTGGGGCCACCTGGTAGGAGCTACAAAGTTAGCCGCCTGTGCTGGGCTTGCAGGTGCCTGAGAGAGGCTAGCTGCCTGTGCTGGGCTTGCAGGTGCCTGAGAGAGACCAGCTGCCACTAGTGCCAGGCTGCGGGCTGCTTAGCAAGAGGTACAGGGTGGAGCAAAAATGGCATAGATGATACAGGCTTTGTCCATCCCTCTTGTGACCGCATCAAAGTTGGAACAAAATCACGGAGCAAACAGTAAGTAAATTCACCTGGGATCTGGATGAACAGAAGTACAACAACTAGGGAGAGAAATAATTAATCACCCTGCAATGGTAGAAGGTAAGAGGAAGCAAAGACATGAGGCTGCCTGGTCCCAATGGCCGAGTGGGACAGAGGCTGTGGCAATGGCAGCCAGCATCTGCATATGCCTCTTAAAGGAGTCATGTCCACATGAGAACTTTCGCAGTGATGGACCTGCTTGCTCTGAGCATCAGCACCAGACTACACAGGGGGCACCAGGGACTTAAAGGGGGACACTGAGTTGTCAGAGTGAGGGCCAAGGTGAGACCCACTCTGTACAGAAGTGCTGGCGGTATCCATTGTTCCTCTGTTGAGCCTTCCTGCTCTCAGTGTGCGGACTCAGCACTGCCATAGTTGAGACGTCATCAAACCGGGTAACAGAGGTTGCTCTGCCCAGAGGATTCCCTGAAACTCCACCTCTTTCAACTTGTGGCCCCAGCCAACCCACATCCAGGTGTGTCCTCCACAAGTCTGGTGCCCCTTGCTGAGCAGTGCCAAGACTCAGCTGCCGCCATAACTGGTGGCAGCTGGCCTCGGTTTCTGGTGTGGCCTCTTGAGGCAACTATAAGCTTGCTGAATCTTAACAGGTGGCCCCAGAGGGGCACAGGCTGGGGCTAGCCTTGGCCTGTAGCTAAATCCCTCTCAGGACTGTGCCACTGGAAACCTACTACACAAAACCGCACTAATAAGACTGGGAGACTTAAGAGCTTTGCTTAGTACCTAAAAACAGACACAGAAAGGCAGCCAAAATGGGAAGACAAGCAGAAACCATGTGAGAGAACAAAACAGAACAGAACAGAGATCCAGAAATAATGGAGTCAAGCAATCTAACAGTTGCAGAGTTCAAAACACTGGTTATAAAGATGCTCAATGAACTTAGGGGAAGTGTAGATGAATTCAGTGAGAACTTTAACAAAGAGATAAAAAAAAAAACCATAAAAATGAGAATGGAAATTATAAAAGGGAACCAGTCAGAAATGAAGAACACATTATCTGAGATGAAGAGGATATTAGAGGGAATCAAGAGAGTGGATAAAGAAGAGATTCAAACCGCTGATATAGAGGACGAGGAAGACAAGGACACTTGATCAGAATGACAAGAAAAAAGAAGCCAAGACTATAATTTAAGAAGCCTATGGGACACAATTCAATGTAAAAATATCTGTGTCATAGAGGTAACTGAAGGAAAATAAGAGGTTGAAGAGCTATTTGAAGAAATAATGATGGAAAACTTCCCTAACCTGGTGAAGGAAATAGACATACAAACCCAGGAAGCTTAGAGAGTCTTGCAAAAAATGAATCCAAAGAGACCTACACCAAGACACATTATAATTAAAATGCCAAAGGTTAAATACAAAGAGAGAATCTTAAAAGCGGCAAGAGAAAAGCAGTTAGTTACCTACAAGGTAGCATCCATAAGACTGTCAGCTGATTTCTCAAAAAAAAAAAAAAAACAACTATGCAGAACAGAAGCTCTTGGCACAAAGTATTTGACATGATGAAAACTCAGAATCTACAGCCAAGAATACTTCATCCAGCCAAGCTATCATTTAGAGTCGAAGGACAGATAAAGAGCTTCTCAAAAATAAGCTAAGAAAATTTATCGCCACCAAGCCAGCATTACAGGAAATGTTGGAGGGACTTCTTTAAGAAGAATAACATGTATCAAAAACAGGAATAAAGAATGGTAATAACTACATTCCTATTAACAAGTACCTCAAATGGAAAATAATTAAGTGCTTCAACCAAAAGATAGAGTGGCTGAATGGATAAGAACACAAGACCCGTACATATGCTATCTACAAGAGACTCACTTCAGTTTAAAAGACACACACAGACTAAAAGGAAGGGATGAAAAAAGATATTGCACTGATGACCTAAAGGGTATTACACTGAATGAAATAAGTCAGATAAAGACAAATGTTGCATGATTTCATGTACATGTAGAATCTAAAGAATAAAATAAAGAGCAACAAAAACAGAAATAAACTCATAAATACAAGAAATATTTTGAGGGCTACTAGATGGGAGGGGAGTTGCAAGGATGGCAAAAAGAGGCAAAGGGATTAAGAAGTACAAACGGATAGTTACAAAATAGATATGAAGATATAAAGGGTAGCATAAGGAAAATAGTAATTTTGTAATAAATATGTAAGGGAGAAGAGGTTTACTAGATTTAGTGTGGTGATCACTTTGTGAATTATGTAGATCTCTAATCACTATGCTGTACAACTGAAATATATTATTGTATTCCAACTATAACTGACAAAAACTCATTGAATTGTACAATGTAAATATGAGCAACTAATTGTCTATTATATATTTCGATAAAGCTGGAAAGAAAAAAAAACGATATAGGGCATGCTGAGGACAGCCACTGCTTGTTTGGGGTTTGTAGACCTCTCGTAGATTTTTAGGAAAGTCTGCTGCACATTCTGAGGCTGGCCACTTGTTTGGAACCAACACTGAAAGAGCTTCAGGCCTGTGTGCAAGTTGGATGAGGCAAATTCTCAGAGAATGACCAGGGTGGGGCAAACAGTGTTAGTCATTAGCCAGCTGGTTTGGGGGAGGACTTGACAAAGGAACAGTAACACCGGCCTGACCAGAGCCACCCCTCCAGCCCTCTCCCTGAAGCCAGATAATTCACTTCCTCTCCGCTAAGTACCTGGAAGTTTTTGAACTGCTACACCAGCACAGGAGCTCGGTGTAAGTGAGTCCGTCCCTAAGTAAGTTTGTGTGTAGGCTTTTTGAAAGGAATGCCTGGGACTCCAGCAGCCCTCCATCTCACCTGGACAGAATCCTCACTGATTTTCACAACCAGATGCTGTGGGGATTTCTCTTCACAACACTGGTGATCTGTGTTGGGGAACCCAGTGTGGGTCTGAGACCCCTTTCTCCTCAGGGGGGACCTCCGCCGCCAAGATAACCCTCCAGATTTTTAACTATCACACACGGTTGTGGAACCAGCCCATTTTTCATCTCCACCCCTTCTGCCAGTCTTCACATGGCTTCTTCTTTACATCTTTTGCTATAGGAGTTCTGTTCAACTATTCTTCAGATGGTTCTCAAGGGTGATTTTTCTATAATTTAGTTGTAATTTTGAGTGGAGCCAAGCATAGCATTTACCTACTCTATCATTTTGACTGGAAGTCTAACATATAAGTTAAATGTAAAAAAAAAAAGTAAGTATTGATAGGTATGGACTTACTATTGGCATTTTATTATTTTTAACTATTTTGTTTCTTGCTTTTTTGTCCTCTCTTCCTTTTTTCTGTATGATTTAATGATTATCTGTAGTTGTATGTTTTGTGTTCTTTGTCTTTATCTTTCGCATATTTATTATAAGTTTTTGTTTTATGTCTATCATGAGGCTTACATAATATATAATTATGTCTATTTTAAGCTTATAACAATTTAACTTCAAATTCCTACAGAAGTTCTACATTTTTACACTCACCTCCAGATTTATGTTTTGCTTAGAATTTATATCTTTTTTTATATCATGTATTCATTAACAAATTATTATCATTATAGTTATTTTTAATATGTTTGTTTTTTATCCTTTATACTGGAGTTGTAAGTGATTTATGCATCACCATTACAATATTAGAGTGTTCTGAATTTAAATATATATTTAACTTTACTAGTGAATTTCATACTTTTATATTTTCCGGTTACTTATTAGCTTCCTTTCGTTTCAGCTTGAGTAACACTTTAACATTTCTGTTAGGCCAGTCTAGAGATGAATTCTTTCAGCTTTCTTTTGTCTAGGAAACTCTTTATCTCTCCTTCAATTCTGAATAACGACTTTATCAGGTGGAGTATTTTTGGTTGGCAATTTTTTCCTTCAGCTGATAGTCTTATGGGGGTTCCCTTGTATGTAACGAATCACTTTTCTTTTACTACTTTTAAGATTCTCTCTTTGTCTTTAACTTTCGAAAATTTAATTATAATGTGTCTCAATGTGAGTCTCTTTAAATTAATCTTTTTTGTGGGGGTATTCTTTAGGCTTTCTGGATCTAAATATCTTTTTCTTTTCCCAGATTGCATATTTTCAGATATTACTTCTCCGAATAAGTTTTCTACCCATTTCTCTTTTTCTTCTTTTACTCCCCTATAATGCATATATTGGTCACTTGATAATGTCCCATAGTTCCCTCAATTATTTTTTATTTTTTCACTCTGTTTGTTTGTTTGTTTGTTTGTTTGTTTGTTTGGATAATTTCCACTGCCCTCTGTTTGAGCTTGCTGATTTTTTCTTCTTTTTTTAGTTTGATCAATCTGCCCACCAGCTCTATTAAATTTTTTTTCAGTTTAGTTATTGTGTTCTTTATCTCTATGATTTATGTTTGGTACATTTTTATATTTTTTTTATATCATTTTGAAATTATCACTTTGTTCTTGACCTTGGTGAGCATTTTTATGACTCTTGAACTTTCTATCAGGTAAACCACTTGTTTTCATTTCATTAAGGTTGGTTTCTGGAGATTTATCTTGTTCTTTTGTTTGGAACATATTACTTTCTTTCTTCATTTTTCTTGACTATCAAAGTTAGTTTCTGCGCATTAGACAGCAACATAACAGCCACTTCTCCCAGTGTTAACAGATTGTCTTCATGTAGGAGATAAACCCTGTCAATCAGTCCATCCTGATCTCCTTGTTGCCTCCCAAACCCTTGTGATTGCCCAAGCCACTCTCTTTGTTTCTAGTGGCTCTCTGTACTGAGAGTATGCCAAAAATCCATTAGTATCTCAAAGGCATGCGAAATTCCCATACACTTGTTCAGGTTCCTGGAGGATGACTAATTGCTTACCCCCTCAACTACGCTTTCTAGACTAATTGAAAGGTTGACCTTCAGGTAGCATCTGGGAAAGTCAGGACTCTAGATATGCAATCTGGCCCTTATAAGGGAGTAACTGGAAGATTGTGGTTTTTTTGCCTATTCACTCTGTGCTGAGCCAGTGGGAGTAGTCTCAGGGAATGTTTGTGTGTCCAGATAGAACTGCCTCTTTATTTTATGTGGTCCTAAGGGATTTGTGAATGCCAAGCCCCGCAGCTCACAGAGCTAGATAATTTGAGGGTCAGGTAGCAGCTATAACAATTGGGGCACTAGAAGTGTGGGCAAGCTCCTCCCAGGGAGAAGCTGGATAATTGGTTTTACTGTTAGAATAAGCCAGAAGGAGCTGGTGGGAAACATGTCTGCCAGCTTTTTCAGGCTCCTGGTAGGATCCCAGCTAGATCCCATATGCAGGCTGATTATAAGCTAGAAACTCGGGCAGCAGCTGGGAATATATACCATTAAATCTTCTTCAGAGAAACTAGGAGATGTGTTTTTGCCTGCTACATCTTCACTGAGCCTGGAGTGGGGCAACATGATTCTGAAACATTTAACATTGTTTCTTTGTTCACTATAGTACTGTGGGTCTTGGGAATGCAAGAGTCAGCTGATTTGGGGGTCTATCTCTTGCATTAAAGCTATAAAATTTGGAGTGCTAGGTGTGTGGTCCAAACCTTTCACTCTCAGGGAAAAGTTGGGAGTTGGAGGTTTCCTCTTAATTGTAAGGTGCCATTCCAGGGGTAGAGTTTATGGTGAGAGTGTGTCTCAGCCTTTTCTACTATTTCAGTGTGTGTATTTTCTTAGTTGCTCAATGTGTAGGAGTCCCTTAAGTAGTTTCTGGATTTCTTTTAGAGAGATTTGATTTGTGTGTAGCTGTATATTTAGTGCATCCAGGGAGTAGGAAAATTCAGGAACCTCCTATCTTGGATATCTTGGTGATGTCCCAAAAGGGTTTTAACTCGAGTTGGCTTGCAGCATTTCAAGTTTGTTTATAAACTCCGGTTCCTCAATTTCTCAGTCTTTGAGCATGTCCTGTGCATGTGGTCTAGTACCTATTTTTCTAGACTTTAGCACCTGCTCAGATTGCAAACATTTGGAAAATCACATCTATGAGCAAAAGAGATGCTATTAGTGATTTTATATGAGAGAGAGGAGAGAATTTAGAGAATTTACATTACTTTCTAATAGCAAAAAATAAAACCAAATAAATTCCTATTAACATTTTAATTCTTCCTAATGTATCTCTTCTCAGCCTCACAGAAGTTGACTCTGGATTCTACCCTTGCAAGGTGTTAAGATATCTGTGTCTATGCCTATATTTGTATCTAAATCTATGTCTATATTAATATACATCTATGCAGAGTTTTCCCCCCTTATCTTCATTTACATATGAAAATTCTTTACCCAACTTACTATTTACAACTTTGATTTCCAAGTGTCAAAGGTTAATATTAAACCGTTATTATTATTTAAAATACTAATTAAATCAATTACTAATTATAATTTGCATTTTGTATAATGTCTAATTATTATTATAACAATAAACAATTATTAATTAGTCAAAATAATAATATTAATTAATAAAAAGAATGATACTCTAGAAGAAGAGTATCCAAGAAGACAATAGGAACTGTGACTTTAAAATGTTATTCTAAAAGTGTTATACTGTAGCATTTAAAATATACTCTTTTAAGATGGCATTTATGTCTTGATAGATAAGATTGTCTTTAACCCATCACTAATTTCTGTTCTACTTTTAGAGCCTTAAACAGTGCTCGCTACACAAGAGATAGGCAGTGAATACTTCTACTTAAACTGTCAAGATTTGATTAAAATTTTATTATCAGCTTTGAGAGCACTGAGAGAGAGGGGTGACAGAATATCCACACTCTGCTCTTCATGTTCCTCCTTCTTCTCCTACATGCTCTTAGTCTTCCCCTAAGGCACTGTCATCTCTGTGATCCATTTCCAAACTCTTTTCAAGGACAGGTGGCATTCTCCAGTAAGTAAAAGAAAATTAAGAAACTTAAGAAAGGAAATTGCCACCCCCACCCAGACCACACGGAATGGGGATGGTGTGGACCCTCGGCAGTGGATCTATAGACCTGAAAAAGAGAAATCTGGGTTGGATAAAACAGAAACAATTCTCTTGGTCACACAGATTAATGGAATTCTTTGTCTCCTTGGTAAGGAAGATTTGGAATTTGACAGTGTAATATCCCCATAGCTAAGTAGGAAGCACACACCAATGCCGTAAGTCCTCACTTAATGACAGGCTTTTGGCCACAGACTGGCATATAGTGAAACCAGTTTCACCATAGGCTAGTTGATCTAAACAAAAGTTAAGTTCTTATCGCATATTTCTGGTCACAAGAACATCATCAAAATTCTATATAAAGACTCAAAACACTTCTAATATTAAACACTGAAATAAATGTAAGCTATATATACATACATTTAGGAAAGATTAAAAAACAATTATTATTTTCCAACCCACTTATTGCAGTTTAGGGTCATGAGTGGCTGGAGCTATCCCAGCAGTTCCAGACACAAGGCAGAATGTCAGTTCCATTGCAGGGTGCGTGTGCATGCATGCACACACACACACACACACACACACACACACACACACGCACCCTCAGGCTTGGCCAATTTAGACACACCAATTAACCTAACATGCACATCTTTGGAATGTGGAAGGAAACTGGAGTACTCAGAAAAAACCCACACAGACATGGAGAGGACGTGCAAACTACACACAGATAGTGGCCCTAGCCAGGCATCAATTTTTTTCTCTAAAACGTTATAACAAAACAACATTGAATGAAACAGTGTTATTCAAGAACTTACTGTAAATTGTGCACATGACTCATTACAGAGCTCTCATTTTGACAATGTCTTCTGTGGAGAGGCAGCACGGTGCAATGATGTCCAGTAACCCCGTGTGAAACTTCCCAATCCAGAACCAGTTCCTCAGACAGTTCCTCTTGCTTCCTTCTCCTAGGCCCTTCACTGAACCATTTATTATGTTACCAGAATAAAGGCTTTTTAACATGAGAATTTCTGTCTTTCATAGGACTGAGGACTGAGGTTTAGGATCAGGGATGTGTAGAGAATCAGTTTGGAGGCATCTGAGAACTAATTAAGGCTGACTGGCATTAGGAAATGAGATGACCTCTCTGGCTTGGTGCTTATCTGAGGAGTCACCCTATAGCTATTTGCTTTGCTGTCACTTTTGATTTCCCATTGAAAAGAGGAACATGAAAGTGGATTAAGCAAGATTAAATGTGTATTTAACAAAAGGCAGAAATGAAAACTGGTTATTCCAGCAAAAAAAAAGTATAAATCTTGATCAACAAAACTACCTCAAAGGGTCAAAGTATCTTGCTCAAGCCTCCTTGGCTATTAAGGGATGGAGTTGCAACCATAATCAGGTCTACCTGCCTCTGACATCTATGCTTTTAGCCTCTGCACTGTAATAACTTTTGTAAGAATGGTTACAGGAAAGTCTATAAAAGCACTAGTTGAAGTTCCAAGGCAGAGCGCCACCAGAAACACAACGGCAGCCAGGGCCAGCTTCTGTACCAACAGGACATAGACAGCCAGGCAGAATGCAGACAGCATAGACAGAGTACAGAGTGTTCTTTCTGTGGAGTCCACGTTTTTGGCTGCTGTCACCTGTCCTCTTTCTTGGATTTCTCATTTCTGGTACCTAAAGAATGACAGGCCTTTACAGCTTTGTCATGTCCTGAGGGAGGCCATTACTCAGGTGTCCTGCCTGTCTCTCAGCATGCACAAGGGCCCTCAGTCTGACACAGTTGTTGTTGTTATTTTAAAAAGCATTTAGGATATTTTTCCTAACAGTAATTAGAATGTTTTTGCAATTTTGAGAGTCTGTGACCAAAAAAAATTAATAATCACCAATATAAATAATGGAATATTTTTAATATAGCATATGATTAAACTCCTATAGTTATAGTTTATGGTCTCTGGAACAACCTATTCTGTCTTCAGATTTTTCTCATGATGAGTTAAAAAAAGTTTTCCTGTAGTGTCCATATGAAGGTATTGTTACCTCCTCAGGAGTCCCACAAAACAATTTTTTTATATGTGCCTGAAGAGTGCTTATGCTTCCTCTGCCCCAAGTCCTGAATCTATTCCTCATTTTGAGCTCCTTCTCAGTTCTAGACACGAATGAGAGAGGCAGGTAAAAAAATGAGAACAACAAAAGGGAATTAATGCTCTTATTTACAGGTTTTTAACAGATTCACACAGGAAAGAACAGCCAAACCCACAAGCATTCTGCTTTCTAGATCAATTGCTTATAGAAAATCAGCCCAAGAGAGCCCTAGTCATTCTGGCAACCAGAATGCCAGTCTTTATCTTCTCCCACCCAGGAAGCACACCTCAGTGACTCTCACCTGTGAGCTCAGCCCCACACAGTTTCTAAGCCAATTCTATGTAAGATAGGTGCATATTAAAAGCCTCATCCCATCAAGAGTAACTGGCATGAGTCTTCCTTAAAAAATAATCTATCTTATTATTATGGTGGTAGACCCCTGATTGACTTGGTATCCTATTAGCTTTTTAAATTTTCCTTTGATTATGTAAACTCCAGACAGACAGAATATTTATTTCCTGGCAGTTTTTCCTTTTGGAGACTATATGGCCTTTACTCCCCTGCCCAAACAAGACATTGTGGATATAATGGACAAGACATAGTGTTTCTGTTTATTATTTAGACTCTGTCATGTTCTTTAGCTGTCAATAGAGTCATTCATTTATTCACAGAGTCAACAATCATTTATTGCATGTCAAGCATTGGGAATATAAGGGAAAACAACTCAGATGGCTTCCTACTCTCAGATATCTCTACTTTCACACAGATTTGGGCTTCCCCACCCCCTGTATCCCTCACAATCTCCCTTATTTGGATAAACCTCTTACTGATAACCTCTTCTTAATACCTTGAACTTCTCAGCCTCTAAAACTTCCAACTTCACTTGCTTTCAGTTCTCTGACTTGGGACTTGTTATTACTTAGAATTGCTTCTCCCCTAAAACCTTAAACGCTCCTCTCCAAATCGCTGAACAACTTTCTATCCCTCAAAATTTCTACCACTTCTCTCCCTTGCTCAGTGAGATCTCCTTTCTTACAACTTATTTTTGTTTTCACCTTTTGTCACCCAATTTCCTGATATTCCCTAAGTCTTATAGCTCACTTGAGTTGCTCTCTCAGCTTGCATCCCCTGGATTTATCAGCCTCCAGACATATTTTGCTTACAAATCTCCAACTCTGAATCAGTCAAGCCGGTAATCTCACACAAGATCCTCTGACTGCAACTTGAGAGGACCTCACAACTGGGCATATTGGTGCCACTTACAAATCCAGGTTTATACCTCAATGCTGAAAAATAGTCACATTACTTGCCTTTATCCAGGTTCCCTTTTCTTCTCAGTGATTATTTCAGACCTTTACCACTTTTAAGCAGCACCCTTTCCCATACAGCCTTCCTGGTTCCTGTTAAGCAATGTTTCACTCCCCCATAACACTGTGACTAAGAGATGTAGTCTTCTACTTTGCACCTACCATTGTTGACATTTATCTTTATTTTCTATCATATTTTTCTCTTCTAGAAATCTGGAAATTGTCTTAAACCGCTAATTACCCTCATGTTCACATCAAAAAAGCAAAATCTTCTTACAGATTTTACAATTAATTATCTCTCATATCTGTTCCCTTCCTTCAACATCCCGCACCACCTTGTCAGTTTAGACCCTCCTCTGCTCTCTCTAGACTGGTGCAGTGGTCTTTTCATGAGCCTCCCTGGTTCCAGACTTCCCCTATTCCAATTCCTTCTCCACACTTCGTCAGAACACATGCTCTAAAATACATAATATCCTTCAGTGGCTTCTAGTGCTCTTGGGATAATGCCCTTTTTGACTGAAAAAAAAAAAAGCTTCCTTTTCCTTTCTTCCTGCTTTTGACTATTAATAAAATAAATACTATGTTGGGGAGAAAGATTTTATTTTTTCCCTCTTTTTCTTTCATTCAGATTTTCAAAAGAGAGGAGGAGAAATATATCTGAATTTTGAGGTCTGAGCTCTATAGTGAGTTTATCCACATGAAGTTTTTCTCCTTCAAGTGTAAACTTCGTATGGCAGGTCTGGCTCCTGAAGGCTGTAGGTAAATGCATAGGATCTTGGATCCCAGTTGCAATCTAATTTAGATTTATCAACAGTACAGTTGACATTTGACCCTTTCTTGAATTATGGATCTGTTACTTCATCATTTCAAAATCTGGAAACAGAAGGATATGAGTAATTAGCATTCACAAACCCATTTATAATAGACTCTTCATCATCCGGACCCTGTTGATACTTTCATATCATCTAGTGTCTGTGCCTTTCCACACTAATATCCCCTAACACCTGACCATCAAGCAGGCTGTGATTCAGCCATTCCAAACTACCTGTCATTGCCTAAATGGGTAATTTGGCAATTTATTTGTGTGCATATGCATAACAAAGTCTTTTTTTAAATTCTTCCTCTTCATTCTACTCATTTTTTAACTCTTTGTTAAGTGTTGTCATCTCTGTGTAGTCTCTGATTAGCCCAAGTAGAGGTTACCATTCCCACCATTGTATTCCCAAGTTTCTTATACTTTCCTCCCTTACAGCTGTTTTCATATGCTATTAAAACTACTAGACCATATCCTTTTGGAGTACCAAACTATTGCTCATTCAATATTTTCCCTTCACCCATCATATTCACCTGGTATTCATGGCTGCTAAAAATTCTTACTTAAAACAATAATAAGTAAATGAAGAAATATAGGATAAAAAATGACTCCCAATAATGAACTTATCTTTGTGCAGAGTGACCTGAATATTATAAAGAAGCTAAGATATTTTCTCGTAGTGGGAAAATTACCCTGCTCGAAACAATAGGGAATGATGTTAGTATATGTAGCTGAGTGCTTGAGTAGTCTGGAGTTGAATAGCCCTTGAAGCATAGCTATACTCAATAGCAAGTGAGGGCAACTTGGGAATACTGAAGGTCTTGTTGCTCAGTGTCTGTCTATCATATCTTAGACTTAAAAATGACTTGATTTTACTGCCATAGGGACATGTTTCCACTCAGCTTCCAAAGAAGGGCATAAACCAGGAAAAGCACAAGAGAAGAGCGGATCCATGTACTAGGTTCTCTACTTAGCACTGGAAAAGCTGGTTTGAAGGAAATAAAGCCAGCCCTTAATATCTTGACTCTGGATAATGGTTTTGATTCCATATTATGGTGCCTCTAGAGGCAATTCTGAATTTATTCTATGATATCTGGCTTCTATATTCTCTAGGCACTTCCATCCGGAGTGAAGAAATCCAAATTGGTTGATTGCCCCATGAACTGCACATGGAGATAAAGCATTGCCTGATTTTCTAAAGCGAAAAGGCCCACTCTTAGTACCTGCCTTTCCTAGGGACAGCTTTCTCCTGTTTACATAATAAAGAGGCTGAAGAAAAGATGAGTGGGGCTGAGATTACAGCACAACCAAGTTATAACAGCTTGGGTTCTTTGGTTGTTTTCAGTATCTTTCTGCCAGTTCCGGCCACTGCCCTTCCTGTGGGGATGTACAGAATTCAGCAAGTCCAGCTCTCTGAGGTCTGCCTCCTGAGCAGACCTGTTTCTGGTCATCTGATAATGCCTCTGCTGCAGACAAGACCTGCCTTCTTCCCTCCTCTCAGCACAGTTGCAGTCAAAGCTGAATATTGCTGCTCTGGGACCTCCTTCTAGCCTTAAATTTCAGCCTATTGTTTTCAGCTCTGTCATGGATCTGCTCTTCTTGATCTTTGGTGAGTATTTCTGCTACTGTTGGTTTAGGCCTCAGAGTACTCTGGAACTTTGATCAGAAGAATCCTCTCCTTACCCATCTGGTGCAGATTCAGGTATTTTTCAAGGAGAGGCTTCTCCCTCTTCTCCTTTTTTTCAATATCTGGTAACTGTTCTAAATCCCAAAAGCCACTTACTCCATACTCAATTTATATTCCACTTCGATTACCAGATATTTTTCTATTTTCCTGTATTTACACTGACAAATTTATAATAGCTTATCCCACCTTCCTTTTTACATAATTTTTTTCTAAATGTACTATTTTCGGAAAGATAAATAAATGGACTGTGGGTATCAGCAGATAGAATAGAAAAAGGAAGTCAGCTGCAAGATAAACACCTTTCATTGTCCAGTTTCCTTGCAAAAGTGTTTCAAATAATATTTCCTTAGTTTTCCCCAGCTCCTTATGACCTGGATTAATTTAGAGTGAAAGGGGATTTTGGAGTCAAAGGGACATGATTTTCAATTTTTGGTCTTAAATTTCTTAGCTGTCTGAATTTTAAGTTACTGTATCTCTCTGAAACCTTTTTTCTCATTTATGAAATAACGGTAATATATTCCTCAAAGGTTTATTAGGAGCCCTTTCATAAGATTACTAATTTGATGGCTAAAAATGCCTGCTATGTCCTCTCCCTAATTAATCATATCCATTTGTATTGTGTTGATGATTCAGTGCATCACAAAGGCTCACACTGATCTCTTAGTTGGACAGTTATGTGCTCTATGTAGAATGCTGGCCATATTCTTGAACATCTATACAACCCTTATATCATCTAACAGCCAGTCTTGCCTGTGATGATCATGCTATTGAATCTCCCAGGCTTACCTTCAGTCCAACCTCCTTTATGAAGCTTTTCTGTGCTACCCACAGTTATCTACCCTACTACAGAGCTTTCAAGTCCCGTTTGGGTTATATCACTTTCACACTGCATATCTGACTCAATACATTTAGTTTCCTTTACATATACATATGTTTTATTCATTATTAGACATGTGGGATGTAATATATAATATAACCTTGTCCTAGGCAGTTGTAAACAAGGTCTCAGTCTAGGTGCAGTCACATTCTGAAGATCAAGGGCATAAAATTATTTTTAAAATTATTTAGAAACCATCTACAGCCATGCTACCCTGAACAAGCCTGATACCATCTGATCTCAGAAGCTAAGCAAGGTTGGGCCTGGTTAGTACTAGGATGGGAGACTACCTAGGAAGACCAGGTGCTGTAGGTGTAAAAAATAAAAAACAAGAGATTGTAAGCTGACAAGGTCCTTGCAATCTGTGAGGTCAACCAAGGGTTGTTTGGCCTAAAAAAAGAAAAAAATTATTTGGAAACCAATGGGAGAAATATTTCAGGACAAGCAACTGAAATACTTGGATCTTCCTGGAAAGCTCTAGGTTTGAGGTCCAAAGATAGCTCCTTCAGAAATATCCTATAACATGCAGTGGTGTCAGTAGGAGTGGACAATGAGTTCTGCAGTTCAAAATGCCTAGGCCTCAAGGACTGCTAACGGTCACAGAGTTCAGGATTCTGCACAACACCAGGAAGGAGCCTAATGGATAGAGGAGTCAAATTACACAGCTAGCCTCCAGGGAGAAATCCTGATGCTTAAAAGATGTGCTGGTGCTTAATCTGGGGGTTTTGTTACGGGAAAGTGGGTTTCTTCTCCCCGTGCATTATCCAGGTTCTTGATGTCTCAAACAAAGAATTGAGCAAGACACTGAAATACAGTAGAAAAGAAAAGTTTTTTAGAAGGGAGAGTACACTTCCAGACGTAGAAGCAGAATTTAGCAAGAGAAGTGTGGCTCAAAAGGCCTGGTAACAAAGCCTTCAGGGATTTTTATCCCTATTTGCTGTGGGTGGTTACTTTTCTTAGAGGCGTGGGTTTCTTTGATTGACAACTAAGATTGACAGGACTGAATGATTCATCATTTTGCTTTCTACGCAAGTTTGTTCCCAGAATTCAGTCTGTTATAATGATATTAATGAACTTCCGAGCATATGCATCACATTATAATGATGGTGTAATGAGGCTCAGGTTAGTTGAAGGTCATTGGGGGTCTTCACTGCGCAGGTGCGAGTGACTGGCTTAAATTAGTACCTAATTCTCTGCCTATTTGTTTCTTTGTGTGAGTTAAAAAATCCCTTTTGGTTTACTTAATTGTGGGTAGATTAGGGCGGACCCTTTCTAGGATAGGATGACCTCAGAGTCTTTGCAGGCAGACCCGAAACCTCCTAACTAACTTTTCTGCCTAACTCTTTTCTAAGAGTCATGAACCCCCTTATTATTAGTATGGACGTTGAGGGATGGGAGGTCTCTTCTTCCATATCTGCTTCCTCCTGATGAAGAGGAATTTTCTACTCAAATGGCTAACATTGCAATCTGTAGACATGCTTGCCACATAGGGCAAAGGGGCAGGTGACCTAGAGATCAACTGAAGACTCACCCTACCCTTTGCTTGTTCAGTCTAGATAACAGATGTATTACCTTTGCTTGTTAAGAACAGATACATTGCCTTTGCTTGTTAAGAACAGATGTATTGCCTTTGCTTGTTAAGCCCTATAAAAGTAAGGTTACCCCTAAGCTTGGGGTCCAGATCTTCAGAGTGCTAGCTCTTCTGGGACTGCTGGCATAATAAACCTGAGTTCTCCAACTCTCCAAGTGGTGCTTGGTTTCTCGTTGGTCTTGTTTCACAACATTTCTGCAACACTGAGAATGGCTATAGTCCCTACCTACAGGGGTTTCATGGAGCTCTTTCCCTTTCTGCCTCAGTCAGGGTGGGGTCTTGGGTTTCCTGCTGAAGAGCCACCTCAGTCCCTAGGCAAGGAAAAGAAGATACAAACTTATTATTTAAATCATATATCTATTAATTTCTATTATTGATTTGCCTATTGAGTAAAGGGAGATAGGCTTGGTTAATATATTTCTTAAAGAGTGAAAAAAAGACCTTTGGCCTAAAGTCCTCTCCCCTCTCTGATTCTAAGGGCCCTGTCTGACTTAACAACATTTCTGCTAACAATGAGCTGACGATCCTTATCAATAGCCAGAGGATCTGAGTCACCAGTTTGGGGCAATTATCAGGATTTGAGAGAGAGGGCCTTTTTCCCTAAGAAAGGAAGAAAACTTAACCGGGTTTACTAAAAAGATTAACTCTGCAAGAGATGTCCCATTTCATTTCCTGCAAAAAATTAAGAATTTTACAAGTGATGTCCCTTCTTGGTTTGGAACTAAATATAGAGCTGCTTTCTAACTTGTTTGGGGGTCAGCAAACTACATCCTACAAACTAGGAATAGTTTTTACAATTTTAAATGATTGGAGGAAAATCAAAAGAAAAATATTTTGTGACACATAAAAATTACATGAAATCTAAATGTCAATGTCCATAAATAAAAGTTTATTGGAATACTATCATGCTCTTTTATTTACATATATATCGCTGCTGTCATGCTACAGTGGCAGATTGAATAGTTATAACACAGATCATATGGCCTACAAAGCCTAGAATATTAACAATCTGGCCCTTTATGGAAAAAGTTTGCTGACCCTGGTCTAAATACAGTGCCAGTGAACACAGACAAATTCTGCCAATTTCTCCTACTCTCTTTGCTGCCCCACCAGTGCATCTTCTCAGTGGCCTCCAGGATGCTTTCTTGTTGAGCCCAGAGGCTGTATCACCACACTTCTAATTCAGGCAGGAATCACCAATCAATCTAATTGACTAGAATAGAAAACCAAATCTATCTATGCTTGGGGTAGGGCCAACATAAAATGATGGGTCAGCTAGCTGTGGTAGAATTGATCTCTGTGGTTTCTAACCAGTGTCTTTCAATGCTGCTCATTCAGGAGAAGGCCCAAATAGTAGGGATGGCTTTGAAGACTGTATATCTACCACTCCAAATGTCTCAAAAAGTTCAGAAAAGGATTTCTAGAGAATTTTGTCTTTTGAACAAAGCCTTGAAAAATGACTACGTAATCTCACCCACTTCATTCTTTTTCCCTCAGCCATTTGTACCGGACCTGTCCTTTTAGGTAAGATTTTTTGGGGGGTTGAGGGGAGGTCCTGAGATGAAGGCCTCCAAGCTCTGGAAAGTGAAAAATTTGAAGCTTCTTGGGCCATGGGAAAAGGCTCTAGTTCAAAACAACTCCAGCAGATTTCCTTTCTGCTTTCCCAATCCACCCACTCAGTCCTATCTGGGTGGATTTTCCACCTCCAGAACCTAGACAATTTGGGTGGTTTATTTTGCAAGGGAATTCCTCCACACTTGGCCCCTGGGGACCAAGACCCTCAGCCACCTTCAAGTAGCAAATTACTTTGTTATAGGTTCAGTAGGCACCTCACCCCTTTATGGACATTCCTTGGAAATTCCCTTTTGCCCTGCTGGGTTCTACCACTTCCAGGTCCTCTGCCAGGCTTAATGGAACCTCTGAACTAGAAATGAATCTCCTTCTGTGCAGCACATGGCTTGACCAGCAAAATGCAAGCTGGATTTTGGCCACCACTGGCCACCTCTGCGACAAATCTTTGGGCAACACAGAAACTGCTCAACCAAGGAGAAAATATGGCTGCACAGAGAGAATGAGTCTGTGGGAGGGGGAGGCCATGATGGTTCAAACTCAAGGGGGTGGGTTGTAGATTAGCAGTTTCTTTTACATTATCCCTTTAGTCTACTCTTTTTCTTGATGATAGAGGATTGACCAGGCAGGGACAGATACAAACTCTGCTAGGGGTGTGGAGGATCCTAAATCCTGCTAGATACAGTTTGATTCCTTAAGGAGTGCTGCTTCTGGGTTCTCAGTCCAAAACACAGGTTACTTGATTGTTCTTCTCTGGCCTCCAGGCCTGTCCCTCACTGCTGGCTTAGGGAGAAAACTGCTCTCTTTACAGGCTTTCCCACATCCCAAGATGTTGCTCCTTCACTCCCAGGTCCCTCTCTCAAGCCCTCAGCTAATAAAATAAAGCTAAAGATTTATTAAAGATAATAAAATATAGCTAAAGATAGCCTAGGACACAGCTGCCCTGACAACCCTTTCTGCTCTTCTCTCAGCCCTTTTCTCTCCTCAGGCTGCTTTTCTTGTACTCTAATTGTAGTTACAATGACACAAATGTTATTTCTAAATGACTCCTTTTGAATTATATTTGTACTCACATATATATGCCTTAAAGTTATGTGTGCAAGAATGGAAACTTTTCTTAGTTGGTTTTTTTTTTATAGTTATATTTTAATTTCTATCGCTAGCCTACATTCCCCCCAAAATTATGGAAGAAAATGAGAGAAACAAAACAAAAGAACAAATTAAATATGAACTTTCCAATGTAGTTTAAAATCAGCCACGTCAGAGTTTTCTCAGCCACTTCTGTTGAGATTGATTTCAAGTTCTAAGGAGGTCGCGTAGAGTTGAGACAAGGCTGGCTGTGGGAAATCTGGTCCTTAGAAGTCATTACCATTCCTGCAGGCACTGGAGTCACCCCATGAGGCCCATGTGGTCATATGTTATACTCTTCATATCCCAATAGGTCATAGACCACCAGTCCAAATGTGGCCCCTTCAGGTACAGCAGACTTCTCTCAGTCAACTGTCCCACTCCATGAAAGCATGACAAATTTAGCTTTTCGATATCACTATATTACTTTGGGGCTGCAGGAGACTTGGTGGGATTGCCTCAAGCCTATTAAATGTGATCTTGAGGGCTGCAATGCTGACAATCTTGTTCATTACTGTTCCCTGAGATCATAATATAATATCTTGAATAGTATGCGCTCAACAAAAGTTTGTTGCCTGATGGGTTCTTCCCTAGTCTCTCTACACAGCCATCTCTATTCTGCATCTATGTCTTGGTAGAAGGGAGAAGATTTCTATTAGTATTTTCCACCCCCAGAGTTGTAGTCAGAAAGCAGAAACAACTCCTGGATTCCTCAGAACTTACATGGAGGTTCTGTGGATCCTCTCTCCTACCCCCCAGCCCCTAGACTCCTCTAGACTAAGTATTAGAGCTCTAAAACTCTGAGACTTTAATTCTTCCCTTGCTCAATGCTCTCTGTATTTCTTCTGAGCTGGGTTCTTGGACATGGGAAAATGTCGTAGGAAGCAGCAAGGGTGGGCAGGGGTCGATCATTGATATTGGAAGAGAGTCAAGTTGTCCAGCCCATATTACATCTAGACATCCTGCCACAATCTGGCTGCCATGGGGAGATACAGAGTCATGAAGAAAAAATAACACAATAGATATCATCTCTACACTGACTTGGGACTTTCACTATTTGACTGTGTGATCATATGACCTTCACTTTCATGTGGATCATTTTCCTCATCCATGAAATAGCAAGGTAGACTTGATCTCTGTAGGTCCTTCCAATTGTGACCACCAGAGATTCTAAAAACTGATGGATTTTCAACAAACTTCTTTCTCTTAATCTTCAAACTCAAAAACAAGCAGTCATATCTAGGTGTCTAGATATGGAATTTCTTGTTAGGGTTCAATTAAGAGCATAGGGGAATTAGAGATGGGATTCTGAAGCTCCTCTTCCTCTCCTTCCTAATTCTTCTTTTCTCATCCCCCAAATTTCCATACCCTCTGTGAATGGTAGAAGAATTTCAAGATGACTGAGTACTTGACTGAGTACTCTTTGGGCTCCTCCCAGATCTCCAGCCAATATCCTATTTCTTTGCAGGGTCTTCATCCAGAGTGCGACTGGTGGGAGGCCCCCATCACTGTGAAGGGCGTGTGGAAGTGGAACAAGAGGGCCAGTGGGGCACTGTGTGTGATGACGGCTGGGACATAAAAGACGTGGCTGTGGTATGCCAGGAACTAGGCTGTGGAGTAGCCAACGGGACACCCAGTGGTGTTTCATACAAGCCATTGGCAGAAAAAGAGCAAAAAATCTTCATGCAAGAGGTCAAATGCAATGGGATGGAAGCTACCCTGTTTCACTGTGAGCGGGCTGAAGATGTTTTTGATTGCTCGCACAATGAGGATGCAGGAGCCTTATGTGAGAGTGAGTATGGCAGAGCTCAAGGACTATCTGCCAGCTACCCCATGTAACCACTCTTGTTTACCTTTATTACCCACCGCAGACTTTCATACAATGACTGAATAGTTTCTTTCCTTCACATCTCACACTTTCTCATTTCGAGCCCCAGAGACAAACATTATCCTTACCTAGAATTGTTACTCCTCCTTGTTTGAATTAATACTTGTCTCTTTCAATCTATATGAGAATCTGTTTCTCATCTTCACACACACACACACACACATCAAGCACTAATGAATTGTTGAAAAGTGTATCTTGTGTCTGGAGCTTGGGTCGGAGTTATGGGGAAGAAATGAGTTCACGAATTATAATATGTCCTTTTTCAGTTCTCAAGGTGTCTACCATCTAGTTAGACAGGAGATGTTCATAAAACCAACACAACATAAATACATGTACATTTACATATGTGTTTATATACATAATGCATACCTATTATAAATAAAACTCTCTATATAACTATGTAATTGTATTTTTGTTGTATTCTTTTGCTCCCTTCATGTAATTGCTTTCTATGTACTAATTCCTTCCTTCTCTGTATATACCTTCTTCACCATTAAACTGTGATTTGGCTGAGGAACTTCCATGTCTTCTCTTTGTCACCACAATTTGTTATCAGAGAAACAACCACTAAATCTTTGCGCCCTGATGCTGAGGTCTCATTCCTATTTCTTAAAAATACTGAGTGTTGGGAGCACTAATCTGGGATACTTGGTTGATAATGCTGAAACTGAGCAAACATGCTTTTGGTCTTGGACCCAACATCTATGTTACTTTTGTATTTTATTATTTTTAAAATCTATGCAATGTCTCTACTTGCCTTTTATAAGAAACAAGAGGTAAGTGTAAAAATATTTGAAAAAATTTAAATGCTACAGAAATAATTAATGTTTTAAATTGGAACTGAGAAATAACATTCACTCCATTGATCCACTCATCCATTCTTTCAACAAGCACCTACTAGTCAGTGCTAAGGACTCTAGTATATATTGTACTAACACAAAGAACTGAGAGATAAGTTTTCTGAGAAGACTGTTCTTACAGAGACTAGACATTCTTTTCTTCTCCACTGTTCCAGAGAATGTGCGGCTGGCTGGTGGCCCTGGGCGCTGCAAGGGGAGAGTGGAAGTGAAGCACCAAGGGCAGTGGGGCACTGTGTGCAATGCAGGCTGGAACCTGTCAGCCGCAAAGGTGGTGTGCCAGGAGCTGGGTTGTGGGAGGGCCATTCAGACCCGAAGATGCTGCAACAAGGCTACCCAGGGCCAAGGAACCATCTGGCTGACGCAAGTGTCATGCTCAGGAAAAGAAGTGAGCCTTTGGGATTGCCCTTCTGGGCACTGGGGGAAGAACAACTGCACCCATGAAGAGGACACATGGGTTGAATGTGAAGGTAATGTCTATGAGACCAGAGACTAGGTTCATTCATGAATTTGATTAAATGGAATTTTATTCAACCAGTGATTACAGAGAACTACACATACATCAAATGACCATGACAGTTAATTAATTGTGCTGAACATCAATTCTGTTTTTATGTTTTTAATTTATTATTATTATTTACAGTTGACATTCAACATTATATTAGTTTCATATGCACAGCACAGTGGTTAGATAGTTATATAATTCATGAAGTGACCCCCCCTGATTAATTTAGTATTCACCTGGCGCTATGCAGTTATTACAATATTATCGATTATATTCCCTATGCTGTATTTTATATCCCTGTGACTATTTTATAACTACCAAGTTGTACTCCTTAATCCCTTCACCTTTTGCACCTAGACCCCCAAACCCCTTCCCTCTAGCAACCACCAGTTTGTTTTCTGTATCTATGAGTCTATTTCAGTTTTGTTTTTTCGTTTATTTTGTTTCTTAGATTCCACACATAAGTGAAATCATGTGGTACTTGTCTTTCTCTGTCTGACTTATTTCACTCTGTATTATACTCTCTAGGATCCATTCATGTTGTTGCAAATGGTAAGATTTCATTCTTTTTTATGGCTCAGTGATATTCCATTTGAATACACACACACACACACACACACACACACACACACTCACACATACATATAGTCACTTCTTTATCCAATTGTCTGTTGATGGACACTTAGGTTGCTACCATATCTTGGCTATTATAAATAATGCTGCAATGAACATAGGGATGCATCAATCTTTTCGAATTAGTGATTTGGATTTCTTTGGACAAATACTCAGAAGTGGAATTGTTGGTCATAAGGCAGCTCCACTTGTAATTTTTTGAGGACCCTCCTTACTGGCCACACCAATTTGCAATCCCACCAAGAGTGCGCCCAGGTTCCCTTTTCTCCACATCCTTACCAATACTTGTTGTTTGGTGATTTATTGATGATAGCCATTCTGAGAGGTGTGAGGTGATAGCTCAGTGTGATTTTGATTTGCATTGCTCTGATGATTAGTGATGTTGAGCATCTTTTCGTATGTCTATTGGCCA
>NW_011889244.1:422174-422561 GCF_000151845.1 Pteropus vampyrus
AATTAGTGATTTGGATTTCTTTGGACAAATACTCAGAAGTGGAATTGTTGGTCATAAGGCAGCTCCACTTGTAATTTTTTGAGGACCCTCCATACTGGCCACACCAATTTGCAATCCCACCAAGAGTGCGCCCAGGTTCCCTTTTCTCCACATCCTTACCAATACTTGTTGTTTGTTGATTTATTGATGATAGCCATTCTGAGAGGTGTGAGGTGATAGCTCAGTGTGATTTTAATTTGCATTGCTCTGATGATTAGTGATGTTGAGCATCTTTTCGTATGTCTATTGGCCACCTGTATGTTCTCTTTAGAGAAATGTCTATTCAGGTCTTCTACCCATTTTTTACTTGAATTGCTTTTTTTTTTTTTTTGGTGTTTAATTGTATGA
>NW_011889244.1:422611-451026 GCF_000151845.1 Pteropus vampyrus
GTGTTTAATTGTATGAGTTCTTTACAAATTTTGGGTATTAACCTCTTATTGAATGTATCATTAGTGAATATCTTCTCCCATTCAGTAGGTTGTCTTTTTGTTTACTTAATAATTTCCTTTGCTGTGCAAAACATTTTTAGTTTGATGTAGTCCCATTTGTTTATTTTTTCTTTTGTGTCCCTTGCCTGAGGAGTTATATCAGAAAAAATATTACCATATCAGAGTTTACTGCCTGTGTTTTCTTCCGGTGGTTTTATGGTTTCAGGTCTTATATTTAAGTCTTTAATCCATTTTGAGTTTATCTTTCTATATGGTGTAAGAAAGTGGTCTAGCTTCATTTTTTTTTGTATACATCTGTCCGGTTTTCCCAACATCATTTGTTAAATAGACTGTCTTTACCCCATTGTATATTCTTGCCTCCTTTGTCATGGATTAATGGACCATATAGACATGGGTTTATTTCTGGGCTCTCTATTCTGTTCCATTGATCTATGTGTCTGTTTTCATGTCAGTATCATGCTATTTTGATTACTATAGCCTGGAGCATAGTTTGCTATCAGGTAGCATGATACCTTCAACTATGTTCTTTCTCAAGGGCATTCAGCATCTTTAAAAACATTTTTTTTTATTAGTTTCAAATATACAGTACATTGGTTAGACATTTATATAGTTTATAAAATGCTTCCCCTAATTGCTCCTTCTCTCCTCTGGTTTTCCATCGAGCCAATATATTAATGCTAACTGCATTCCCTATGCCGTGCTCTCCATCCCCACGACCATCTATCAACTACTAATTTGTACTTCTTTAACCCTTCACCCCATTCTCCCAACCCCTCATCCCCTCTGTCCATCACCAAATTGTCCTCTATACTTGTGAGTCAGTTTTTGATTAGTTTGTTCTTTTTGTTCCTTAGATTCTGCATATAAGTGAGATCATATGGTACTTATCTTTCTCTGTCTGACTTATTTCACTCAGCATAATAACTTCTATATCTATCCATATCATTGCAAATAGTAGGATTTCATTTTTTTAATGGCTGAGTAACATTCCATTGTATATATGAACCATAACATCTTTATCCAATCATCTGTTCATGGGCATTTAGGTTAGGTCCATATCTTGGCTATTTAAATTGTGCTGCCATGAATATTGGGGTGCACAGATCTTAATGAATTATTGTTTTGGTTTTCTTTGGATAAATACCCCAAAGTGGAATTGCTGGGTCAAAAGGTATATCCATTTTTAATTTTTTGAGAAACTTCCAGACTGTTTTCCATAGTGGCTGTACCAATAATCCCAACAACAATGTATGAGAGTTCCCTTTTCTCCACATCCTCGCCAACAGTTGTTCTTTGATTTATTGATGATAGCCATTCTGACAGGTGTCAGGTGCTATCTCATTGTGGTTTTAATTTACGTTTCTCTGATGATTAATATTTCCTCTTTGGAGAAGTATCTGTTCAGGTCTTCTGCCCATTTTTTAATTGGACTATTTTTTTGTTGTTGAGTTGTATGAGATATTTATATATTTTGGATATTACATTCAGCATTTTTTAAGGTTCAGTATATATTTAAGGGTATTTGTTCTAGTTCTGTGAAAAACGCCATGGGTATTTTGATAGGGATTGCATTGAATCTATAGATTGCTTTGGATAGTATGGGTATTTTAATGATGTTAATTTTTCCTATTCGTGAGCACAGTATATCCTTCCATTTCTTTGTATCTTCTTCAATTTCTTTCTTCGATGTCTTATTATTTTCCAAGTACAGGTTTTTTACCTCCTTGGTTAAATGCATTCCCAATTTTTTTGATGCAATTGTAAATGGGATTGTTTTCTTAATTTCTCTGATAGTTTGCATTGGTGTATAAAAATGCAACCGATTTCTGAATATTAAATTTGCATCCTGCTACTTTAATGAACTCATTTATCAGATCTCACAGTTTTTTGGTAGAATCTGTAGAGTTCTTTATATATAGTATCATGCCATCTGCAAATAATGACAGTTTTACTTCTTTACATCTTTGGATGCTTTTTATTTATTTTTTTCTTGTCTCGTTGCTAAAGCTAGAACTTCCAATACTATGTTAAGTAAAAGTGGTGAAAGTGGGCATTCTTGTCTTGTTCCTGATCTAAGGAAAACACTTTTAGCTTTTCACCATTGAGTATGATGTTAGCAGTGCATTTGTCATATACAGCCTTTATTATGTTCAGGTATGTTTCCTCTATTTCCACTTTGCTAAGAGTATTTACCATAAATGGATGCTGGGTTTTGTCAAATGCTTTTTCTGCATTTACCAATGTGATTATATGATTTAAATCCTTCATTGTTTTTATGTGGCATTATCACGTTAATTGATTTACAGATCTTGAACCAATCTTGCTTGCATCTCAGGAATAAATTCCACTTAATCATAGTGTATGATTTTTTTTAATGTATCGTTTAATTTGGTTTGCTAAATTTTTGGTGAGGGTTTTTGCATATATTTTCATGAGGGATATCAACTTATAACTTTTTTTTTTTTTTGTAATGTCTTTGTCTGGATTTGAAATCAAGGTAATAATGCTGACCTTGTAAAATGAGCTTGGGAGGCCTCCCTCCTCTTCAATTTTTTGAAATAGTTTGAGGAGGTAGCTATTAATTCTTTGAATGTTTGGTAAATTCATCTGTGAAGCCATCTTGTCCAGGACTTTTATTTATTGAGAGTTTTTTGGTTACTGATTCGATTTCATTAGCAGTAATTGCTCAGTTCAGATTTTTAGTTTCTTCTTGATTCAGTCTTGGAAGATTGTGTGTTTCTAGAAATTTGTCCATTTCTTTCAGATTCTCCAATTTGTTGGCATATAATGTTCATAGCATTTTCTTATAATCCTTTTTGTTTCTGTGGTATCAGTTGTCACTTGTCCCCTTTCATTTCTGATTTTATTTATTTGGCTCCTTTCTTTTTTTCTTGATGACTCCGGTTAAAGATTTATCAATTTCTTTTATCTTTTCAGAGAATCAGCTCTTGGTTTGATCTTCCTGATCTTTACAATCTCCTTCCTTCTACTCACTTTCAGCTTTGCTTGCTGTTCTTTTTCTAGTTCTCTTAGGTGTAAGGTTAGATTTTTATTCGAGATTTTTTGTTTGTTTGTTTCTTGAGGTAGGCTTGTATTGCCATAAATTTTTTTCTTAGGACTGCTTTCATTATGGCCCATAAATTTGGAGTCATTGTGTTTTTGTTTTCATTTGCTTCAAGGTTATCTTTTGATTTCTTCCTTGATTTCATTTTTAACTCTTTCATTGCTTGGTAGTATGTTATTTAGCCTCTGTGTGTTTGTGTGTTTTTAAGTTTTTTTCTTGTAATTAATTTCTAGTTTCATACCATTGTGGTCAGACTTCCCTTGATATAATTTCCATCTTAAATTTATTGAGACTTGTTTTGTGGTCTAACATGGTCTATCTTGGAAAATGTTCCATGTACACTTGAAAAAAAATGTATGTTCTACTGCTTTGGAGTAAAATGCTCTAAAAATATCAAGTAAATCCACTCAGTCTAGCATGTCATTTAATGCTACTGTTTCTTTATTGATTTTCTGTTTGGATGATCTACACATTGATGTCAGTGGAGTGATAAAGTCCCCTACTATGACTATTGATCTCTCCCTTGATGTTGGTCAATATTTGCTTTATTTATTTAGATGCTCTTATGTTAGGTGCATAAATGATTACAATGGTTATATCCTCTTGTTGGAGTGATCTCCTTATCATTATGCAATGTCCTTCTTTGTCTTTTATTATAGTTTTTGTTTTAAAATCTATTTGTCTGATATGAGTATTGCTATCCCAGGTTTTTTGTTTGTTTGTTTTCATTTTCATGAACCATCTTTTTTTTCATCCCTTTACTTTCAGTCTGTGTATATCTTTCAATCAGAAGTGAATCTCTTTCAGGCAGCATATTTAAATGTCTTATCCATTCAGATACCCCATGTATTTTGATTGGATAGTTTAATTCATTTACTTTTAAAGTGATTATTGATAGATACATAGTTATTACTATTTTATTGTTTATATTTATGTTCACCCTCCTTCTTCTTTTTAAAGAGTCTCTTTAATATTTCTTGTAATACTGGCTTGGTGGTGATGAAATCCTTTAGTTTTATCTAGTCTGGGAAACTATTTCTCCTTCAATTTTAAATGATAGCCTTGCTGAGTAGAGTAGTCTTGTTTGTAGGTCCTTGCTTTTCATCATTTTGATTATTTCTTGCAAGTCCCTATGGGAAGTTTCCGTTGAGAAAGCAAAGTTTCCGTTGAGAAAGCAACTGACAGTCTTGTGGAAGCTCCCTTATAGGTAACTAACTGTTCTTCTCTTGGCTGCTTTTAATATACTCTTTTTGTCTTTAATCTTTGGCATTTTACTTATGATGTGTCATAGCGTAGGCCTGTTTGGGTTCATCTTGTTTGAGACTCTGTGCTTCCTGGACTTATATGTCTATTTCATATGCCATATTAGGGAAGTTTTTACTCATTTCTTCAAATAGGTTCTTAATCCCTTGCTCTCTTTCTTTTCCTTCTGGTAACCCTATGATGCGGTTGTTGTTATGCTTGATGTTGTCCCAGAAGTCCCTTAAAATATCTTCATTTTTTAAATTCTTTGTTCTTTTTGCTATTCCAATTGGGTGTCTTCTGCTACTTTGTCTTCCAACTCACTGATTTGGTCTTTTGTTTCATCTAATATGCATTTGATTCCCTTTACTGTATTCTTCATTTTAGTTATTGTATCCTGACTGATTCTTTTTTATGGTTTCTATCTCTTTGTGTCAGTTCTCACTGAGTTCATCTATTCTTCTCTCAAGTTCATTGAAAATTTTTATAACCAGTGTTTTGAACTGTTTATCTGGTGGATTGTTTGCCTCCATTTTATTTAGTTGTTTTTCTGAAGTTTTTTTCCTGTTCTTTCATTTGGGACATGTTTCTTTGTGTCCTCATTTTGGCTGCTTCCCTCTATTTCTATGTATTATGTAGATCTTCACGTCCCCATGTCTTGGCAAGGTGGCCTTATGTAAGAGGTTTCTTCTGGGGCTCAGTAGCACAGTCTCCTTGATCATCCAAAGCTGGTTGCTTGAAGAATGTCCCTTGTGTGAGTTGTGTGTGCCCTCTTGTTGTAGTTGAGCCTTGATTGCTGTTGGCACATCAGTGTGTGGAATTGACCTTCAGGCTGCCTAGCTCTGAGAGTTGGCCATGACAGCATCATACAAGCTGCTGTGTGGAGGCTGACTTCATGGAGTGGGATTTGCCTCAGCAGGCTCAGGTGCCTATTGAGGTTACACTTTTGATATGCTGCTTGTGGTGCTAATCAGGTGGTGCTCTGTTGTGATATGAAGCTGGTAACTGGGTATGTTGGTTGTAGGGCCTCCTGGAATAGGCTCCTGTGCAGGCCAAGTTCATCTGCTGCCTGTGACCAGCCCAAAGCTATCTGGTAGGAGCTACAAAGCAATGTGCAGTTGTTCACTGCCTCTCTGGACCTGGATGAGACCATGCTGTGAACCAAGGCTGGCTGCCACCAGTGCTGGGCCTGGGGCAGCTCAGTAAATGGCCTAGGGCACCATGAGGCCTGGCTGCCTATAAGGCTCAGCTGCTGAAAGAGCTTCAGACGATATGTGATTTGGGTGAGATGGGGTCTCAAGGAGTCACCAGGGTGGGGCAAGTGGTGTTCGACAGGTTGGTATAGATTCAGATTTGGTGCCAGTGCAGAGCCTGGGGCCACTCAGCAAAAGGCTCAGGGCACACTGAGGCCAGCTGCCACCTACCTAAGACCTGCAGACCCTTGAGAGTTGTCCAAAAAAGACTACAGTATGAACTAGTGCCAGCTTCCAGCCACTGAAAGAGCCTTTGGCAGTCAATTCTATTATTTTTAAAATGGAGTTAATAATATCTATCTTTGTAGATGAAAATACTTTAAACAATATTAAGCACTATATTAATATGAACTATTATTATATTGACTTCTATATAATAGGGGTAGGGCATACAACATTCATTTCATGTACTTGTTGAATTCTTCGACTTTTAAAAACTACTAGAAATTATTTATAAATATTAGCCTTTTATAAAATAGATGGGAAGTGAAAAGTTCCTAGTTAAGTAAATGGACGTGGGCCATATCGGTTGGAACCTAGAGAAGGGGCTATAATCACAGAAACACAGATGGAGAGTTTCAAAAGTTCTAATGGGATTTGAATAAGGATGTAAGTGATCTTCTCATTTTTCTTGTTTACATGCTTCTCTCCATCTTCTGACTTCCTCCTGCACCCTGCAGATCCCTTTGACTTGAGACTTGTAGGAGGAGACATCCGGTGCTCGGGGCGACTGGAGGTGCTGCACGAGGGCATATGGGGCTCTGTCTGTGATGATGGATGGGGAAAAAAGGAGGACCAGGTGGTATGTAAGCAACTGGGCTGTGGAGAGTCCCTCTCTCCTTCTGTTAAAGCCCGGAGAAGCTTTGGCCCTGGGGTTGGCCGCATCTGGTTGGATGATGTTCATTGCTCAGGAAAGGAGCAGTCCCTGGAGCAGTGCCAGCACAGGTTCTGGGGTTACCACAACTGTAACCACAAGGAAGATGTGGCTGTGATATGCTCAGGTAAGTCTTGTAGATGGAGTTTCATGAGGACTGGTATGGAAGAAGGTGTAGGAGGTGAGGGTGAACTTTGAGAATAAGGGTGGTTCTACTAGTGTCATAGAGCTGCCCCTAGTAGTCACCCACTTTACATATACTTCAAAGGATATAATTGAGGCAGTCTAGTAGTGGTGCTGATGATAATAACAATAATAATAAAATAATAAACCTATACCATTCAGTTATTGAATGCTAGAACAAAAATTATTGAATCAACACCCTTATATTAAAAATGAAGAAAAATAGTATCAGAAAAAAAAGCAACTTTCTAAAATCATAAAATTGCTTTTGAGTGATAGAGCAGAACTAGAATGACCAGTCTTTAATCTTAACTCAGGGTTAGTCCTCTTAGATGACCCTAACCCTCAAACCCTAAGTTTAAGCTATGGAAAATAGTTCCACCTCATTCTTACTGTTATCACTCCCCAGATTCTAAGTTAATCTGTGGGAATAGGATAGGGAGCTCTTTGGGAATGCCCATGAAAGAGTCTTTTCAGAGATGCTAGGATACAAACCCTGAACTATGGACCTCTTCATGGGAGTGAAGGAAGAAGCCTTGTCCCAACTTAAGCCAAGAAATGCAAGTGTAGCTTCTGGGTGGGTGACTCAAGAGAGCCACAGGTCTGAAGTCCAGCTTTGTAATCAGGGTGGGAAGCTGACTGTGGTTAAACACCCAGCTACAGAACTTGCAGAGAGCTGATAGTTGACCAAGAATGTGAGCAGCAACTACTGCCCAGAAAAGAAGGGATTTTGTGACAGAATGTCAGGGCTTGAGCCTTGCTGCTGCCGTTTGAAGCTATGTAATCTTAGTCATGTAACCGCTTAGAATCTGTGTTTTTATTTATAAAATAGGGGATCATTTGTTCCATTTACCTTGAAGAGTTGTGTGATTGTGTGAGGATAAGATACATTAGTATATGTGAATACTATTTGTGACTCACACAGAAGCTGGTTGAATAAGTTCCTGGGATATAACACCAGATTCTGTCTTGGCTCACATCAGTGTGGGATATGCGTGTAATTAGGCTCTGGGAGGGTCTCTTTCCTATTCTGGGACCCAATCTGCTTTTTTAGCCTCTTTGAGCTTGAATGAAATAATCTCTTCTTGGCAAGCCCGTATCCTTACTGTACATTCTTTTTCTCTTTGCAGAACAGTAGCTGGGCCTTCCTGATGTTTGATCTGACTCCCACATGCCCCGAATGTCTGTTACTTTTTCATGGGCCCTGATTGGCACATCATGAACACTTATAGGCTTTGGCTACTACTCCCTTAGCCCTTCAGCAGGAATCTGAGCATTGCGTTTACACCTTGCTCTCAGAGCCAAGCACCCCAATTAATTATTGCCTGGATACATGAGTTGTTGAATTACTTCTTGCTGGGAAAGATGAACTCCCAGTAACTGTCTCCTCGCTGCCGACCCCTTGGCATTGATTCTGGCCTCTTTTGCCTCTTCTCAATCAGTCTGGGACCCCTGGGCCTTTTATTTTGACCAGTACAGGCCACTACCAAGGCAACATCTATGTCTGTAAAAAACATAGAAGAAATAAGACGATGAAACATTTTAAAGGAAATGTGGGTAGGTAATTACATGAAACTTGTGGGAAAGCTTAGACTCTTTTTGAATTCTTTCTCAAGCTTCAGGTGATCACAATTAGGACATGCCTTTAGTAACACCTCACTATTCTTTTCCTTGGTAGGAGTAGACCATTCTTTCATGAGCAGTATCCTGTAATCTTAGACCTTTTCATGACACTTGGAAAAAAATGTCTGAATGTCTATAATAAAATACTCCTGAATGTCTATAATAAAATACCTTTGTTGACCAACCATATGCAACTTGCCAACATGGTTGACGTTTAACAAGAAGAATCTCACAAATGCATTTTAATTTATCAAAGGGAAAATGTATTGGCTATGAGACTGCCACTGGGAGAAGGAAAAGAAAGAGGTAGAAAGACTTTAAGGAAGTTCAGCGCTGTGCCTCATGTCAATCAGATAAAATCATTTTTATTTTATCAACTCAGACTTTGAGGTCTTGTAAGTCTGAGGTAAGACTGAATGATACTAAGGATAAAATCATGACTTAATTCTAAAACTCAACAACTTTAGACTCGGAGGCTAAGTTGAATACTATGCCTATATTTATCCTATCTAATAAATTAGATTTCACAGTCTCAACAGTTGCCTTTCTATGTGATAGGCTCTTTCTGCTCACAGGGAAGCAGCTATGGTCTGACAATAGCTTAATAGTGTCAGCAGGTCCAATAGTAGTGTACCATTAAAGGAGAAGAAATTCAGAAGCTGAAAGACAAAGTTGAAGCTAGCCTGTTAGTACTGTCCAGAAAAGAGGATTTCCTAACCCAAGAATATGGCTGTTCAATCCTGATGTCCAAAATAGACATGGATAAAAGAGTATATCAGAGCCTGAAGAGATTAGCATAGTTACAGTGGCTGCCAGTGCTCACAAATATTTGTGTTTGTTTCTACCTCTTGGACATGCCTTTAGTCTCACCAAGCCTACTTCAATCAGCCCACCTACCCCCACTCTAGCAAGGCAGTTTAGGAAACTTGAGCTCCGCATTCACAGGCTTTCCTGTGATCTGGCCTCTACTAATCTTTGCCTGGATGCAGAACTTTAGCTCAAAATGCTCATGTGTAGTATGCACCCCATCAGCTGGCCTAGAACAGCCAGGGCCTTCCAGGCCTGTGTAACTGGGCCCAACTCCAACCATCTGCATAATCTCCAGTGTGGAGGGGGCCCACCCCCTGAAAATTACCCTGAGGTGGCAGCTATAATTTTGCAACAGTTAGTCCCCATTTGGACTTGCTGCCTGATGGGTTCCTGGGCTTCTCCAGCAACCAGGGCTAATAGGTATAAGATGATATCAAGCCAGCTCACCTGGCCTACTCTAACAAGGCAGGCCAGTATCCTTCAGCTCTGCCTTCAGGAGAAATATGTGCATTTGTGTAGATTAGGGCTAAAAGTTAGGCAGATGCCTTATATACCCAAGATCTTGCTCCTGTGACCTAGCCTCTTCCTGGGTGCCACTGTCCTATTCCATGTCCCTGGCTATCTTGAACTGCACTGCATGTGCATGTGCAATTTGCACCCCTTCAGCCAGGTTTGGGCAGCTAGGTCCCTCCCGGCTAGTGAAGCTGGAGCCTGGCCCCAACCACCCACATAGTCTTCAGTATGGATAAGTCACACCCACCATGAGCTGGCAGCTGCAGATTGGCTGCAGTAGTCCCCATTGGGACTTGCTGCCTGACAGAGCCTCTCCAGCAACCAGGGCTCCCAGGGCTCCCAACCTTCCCTGCCCTGACCTAGAAAGGTAGTTCAGGAAAACAGCTCTGCATTCAGGGGAGCAAATTGCTCATTGGGTAGGTTAGGGCTTTCAAGTTGGCATACGCCTTATCCTTCAAGAGCCCCTCCTGTGATTCTCCTTACCCATTCTCCAGTCAAGTTTTTAGCTACACTGAGTTGTTTGTCACATGCATGCATAGTAGGATCCCATTCAGCCAACCCTGGGCAGCTGGGGCTCTCCAGATCTGAGGAACTAGGGCCAGCCCCCACCACCTATGGAGCCTTCAAAGTGTATGTAGCCTCCCCCTGGAAAATCATTTTGAGACAGCAGCTTTAAACTGTTGATAGTCAACCCCCATGCATACTAGTTGCCTGGTGGGGTCCCAGGCTTTTCCACAAATTAAGGCTCCTAATGTCTCTTTATTGGAGGATACCCTGGCCAGCCTGCTCAGCCACTCCCCAGCCAAGCAGTTCAGATTTTTCCACCTCTGCCTTCAGGTGGAATATGTACATTTGTTTAGATCAGGGCTTGAATTTAGGAAGATGCCGTGTACCCCCAAGAGCCCACTCTCACGACCAGGCTCCTTTAGACATTTGCCATGCTCCAAGTCCCTTCGAACTCTGACCTGAGCAGCTTACACTTGAGTAATATGCGCTCCTTCAGCTAGCCTTCGGCAGAGGGGCCCCTCCAGGTCTGTGAGACATGGGTAAGTTCCCATTTGCATAGCCTACAAAGTGGAGGGAGCCCCCCAAATTGTTCTCAGATGACAGTTTTAAACCGAAGATAGTCAGTCCCCATCTGGATTTGTTGCCTGATGGGATTCTGGCCTTCTCCAGCAATCAGTGCTCCTACATGTCTCTTCTGGAAGGCTGCCCAAGCCAGCCTGCCTGGATCCACCCTGGCAAGGCAGTCCAGGTTCTTCCAGCTCTGCCTTTAGCAGTAATATTCACATTTGTGAGGACTTGTCATTACGAAGATGACCTCTACCCCCAAGACCCTGCTCCTATGACCCAGCCATTCCCAACTCTTGACCTGTCCCAGGTCCCTGGGTGCCCTGACCTGAGTGGCCCATGCCAGCAATGTATACATCCCATCAGCCAGACTTGGGCAGAGGGGCCCTCCAGCCTGTGGAGCTAGGGCCCAATCTCAATTACCTGCATAGCCTCCGGAATGGAGGAAGTCAACCCCTCAAAATTATTCTGAGGCAGCACTTTAAACTGACAACATTTATTCCCCACTTTGACTTGCAGCCAAATAGGGCCCTGGGGTTCTCTAGCAATCAAGGCTCCCAGGTGTCTTTTTCTGGATATCCAAACCAGCTTACCCAGACCCAACCTGGCAAGGGAGTCCAGATTCTTCCAGCTCTGCCTTTAGGAGCAATATGTACATTTGTGTAGATTAAGCTTTGGTATCGGGCAGATGCCTTGAACCCACAAGAGCCTGTTCCTGTGACCCAGCCTTCTTAACATGTGCCTTGTTCCAGATTCCTTCCTGCTGTGACCTGCACAATCCACACACGCACAGTATACGCCCTGTCAGTTGGACTTTAGCACTCAGGACCCTCTAAGCCTGTGGAGCTTGGGCCCATCCCAAAACACCTGCATAGGCTTTAGAGTGGAGAAAGCCCACCTCCTTAAATTTTCTAAGGTGGTAGCTTTAACTGGTGACGTCTTCAGCACACTTGTTCCTTGATGAGGTCTCAGGCTTCATCCAGCAATCGAGGTTCCCATGTGCAGCCCACCCGGCTTCTCTTTGGTAAGGCAGTTAAATAACCTCCAGCTGCACCTTCGGGGGAAAAATTACCCATTAATACATAGGGCTTATGTTTCGGCTGACATCTTAGACCTCCAAGAGACCACTACTGTGACCCAGCCTCTATCAACACCTGCCTTATTTCAGATGCCTGCCTAGCCTTACCCGCATGGTCCGTGCATTCGCACTATGCACTCAGTCAGCTGGCACCGGGCAGCTTGGGACCTCCAGGTCTTTTAGCTCAGCCTATACTAAATCACCTGAATAGACTTCAGGGTGGAGGAAGGTCATCCCTGAATATTGTTCTGAGGCAGCAGCTTTAAACAAGCAGCAGTCAATCCACATTTGGACTTGACTGAGCCCCAGGCTTCTCTAGCAATCAAGAATTCCAGGTGTCTCTTATTGGAGGAAACCATAGCCAGCCTGCCCGGCCTCACACTGGCAAGGCAGTCCAGATTTTCCCAGTGTAGCTTGCAGAAGGAATATGCACATATGTGTAAGTGAGGGTTTTTAATTAGGCTTATGCCTTATACCCCATGGAGGAGGAAAAACTTACTTCTACCCTTCTAAGTTCTTTCTGCTGGTTTAATAATAGAATCAACAGGAGACAGATTAACAAGAGAAATAACCAAATTTAATTACATACATATGTATGGAAACCCCACATAAATGAGAGTCAGAGACTCTGTATACATGAAAGGTTCAAACACAGAAAGTTAAAATGATATATATATGGTATTCTGTGATAAGGACTAGGTAAGTTTCCTTGGGGCTTCAGAGGAGAGGAAGGTCATTCACAGGATGTTAAGAGCAGATATTGAGTAATTAGAAGTTTGTAATGCCATACAGATAAGTCATAAAAAATTACTTCTGATAGACTCATTATGGGCAATTCCTCAAATTTAAATTCTTTAAGGGAGAAATAAAAGCTTCTCATGAGCCCACAGGGTCTTCATTGCTTTGGGCTTAAAATCATTCCCATGCCAATATGGCACATCTTGAGGACACTTGTTCTGATCTGCTTTACCCCAAAGAGGCATCTCCAGGGACCCAGCCGCCCCAGAAAACTGCTTGTCCCTGGTCCCATTACCCTGACCTGTTGTAATCCACACATACAAATGTACCAAGTATAGCTAGTCAGCTGGTCTTGATCAGCTGGGGCCTTCAGGCCTGGGGAGCTCTAGGGCCCTTCCCGAACCCCTGCATAGCCTCCAGTGTGGAGGGTGCCCTCACTCCTCCTAGAACTCATTTTGAGGGGGAAGATTTAAAGCAGTCCAGATTTTCTCACCTCAGCCTTCAGGGGAGAATGCATACATGTGGAAGTAAGGCCTATCAGTTAAGCTAATGTTTTGTTACCCCCAAAGGGCCAGAGGCAGCTCCTGAGATCTGGCCTATTCAGACACCTGCCTTGTTTCTATCTAGTCGTTGGTGCCCTGGACCTGCAGTAACCTGTACATGCACAGTAGGCACCTGCCACCTTCCTTGGGTAGCTAGGGCTTTTATGCCTGGGGTGCTTAGGGGTGGGGTCCCCAAACCCCTGTATAATTTCCAGTTTGGAGAGAGCCTCTACCCGTCCTGGCATTCATTGTGAAGTGGCAGCTTTAAGTGGCCACAATCCAAGTTTCTATTTGGACTTGCTGCCTGATGGGGTCCTTGGCTTTTCCAGTCATCGCAACATCCAGATGTCCCTCATTGGAAAAATCCATGCTAGCTTACCCATCCTCGCCCTGGCGAGGCAGTCCAGATCTTCCCATCTCAGACTTCAAGGGGAAGAATGATCATATGTGCAAGCGAGGGCTTTTAATTAGGCACATACATTGTTATCCCCAAGAGGTAGAGGCAGCTCCTGAGACCTGACCTCGCCAGACCACTGCTTTGTCCCCAGTACCTGATGCCAGAACCTACACAACCTGTACATCCACAGTAGGCAACCCATCCCCAGGCCCTGGACAGCTGGGGCCCTCCAGGCCTGTGGGGCTCAAGGGTGGCTCCCAACCACTTGCATACCCTGCAGTGTGCAAGAAGGCTCTACCCCTCCCCCAATTGCCATGAGATGGTAGATTCAAAGTGGCCACAGTCCATGTCCCCATCTGGACTTACTGTCTGATAGTTTTCTAGGCTTCTGTGGTAATCAATGTCCAGGTGTCTCCCATTGCAGAAAATTGTGGTTAGTTCACCTGCCTTTGCCCTGGCAAGACAGTCCAGAGCTTCCCATCTCAGCCTTCAGAGGGAAGAATGTGTATAAGTGTAGATGAGGGTTCTTAATTAGGTATATGCTTTGCTACCCCCTATAGCTAGAGGCCGCTTCTACGACCAGGCCTCTCCCAACACCTTCCTTGTTCTTGGTCTCTGGTGCTCTGAACCTGTGGTGGCAAGCATGTGCAGTAGATTCCCTGTCAGCAGGCTCTGAGCACCTGGGACCCTCCAAAACTAAGAGGCTCAGTGGGCAGCTCCCAAACCACTGCAAATCCTCCAGTGTAAGGGAGCCCCCACTATTCATGAAAACCATTGAGAAGGCAGCATGATGGGATTCCAAGTATCTTTAGCAATCAAGACTTCCAAGTGTCTCTGATTGCACAAATTCATGGCCAGCCCACTTGGCCTCACTCTGACAAGGCGGTCCAGATTTTTCCAGCTCAGCCTTCACGGAGGTGATGTGCATATGTGTAGATGAGGGCTTTTAATTAGGCATATGTTTTGTTATCACCAAGAACCAGATGTAGCTGCTGGGACACAATCTTCCCAGACACCTGCCTTGTTCTTGGTGCCCAGGAACTGAAGCATCTACTGACATGCAGTAAGTCACCTTGTCACCAGCCTTGGGCAGTGAGAGCTCTCCATACCTGACGGCCACCAGCATGGAGGGAACTCCCATCCCTCCAAATTATTGTTGTGAGGTGTTAGCTTTAAAGTGGCTACAGTTCAAATTCCCATTTGGAGTTGCTGTCTGGGCTCCATAGCCATTAAGATATCCAGGTGTCTCCCAATTCAGAAATTCATGTCCAGCCCATCTTGTCTTGCTCTGGAAAGGCAGTCCAGATTTTCCTAGTTCAGCCTTCTGGAAAGGAAATGAGCATGTATAGGTGAGAGTTTTTCTTAGGCATATGTTTTATTACTTCAAGAGCCAGAGGCAGATCCTGGTACTTGGATTCTCCAGACACCTGCCTTGTTCCTGATACAGAAGAGTGGTGAAATGTGCATGTGTAGTACATGTTCTCTTAGTGGGCCTCTCATCATCCTCTGAAGGATTAAGGAAAAAATGGTTCATGTATACAGACCATCTAATATCCATTATCCAGACCACCAAACATGACCAGCCATTATTAGACATCTTGACATCTGAATGATAAGCATCTTGGACCAATCCTTAGGCTAAGAATGCAGGACTGATTCTTCTCAAGAACGTACTTACTATAAGAACTCTTAGCTTTTCTTTTTTCTTCAGAACACTGGGAATTGCCAAGTTATGTTTTCAGTTTGAAATCCCTAAGACCTTTGAATAAATCTTTATCACTGATTTCTAACCAAAGCCTTCAGACTCTTTTCGAGTTTGTTAGGCATATATGGTGTCAAGAGTGGAATACAAAGAATGCTTTCCTTCAATTCTGGTGCTGCTATTGGATCCAAGTGAGGTAGCTGCTTGAGCTCTTTGTGCTCTGCTGTTCCACCAATGGCTCCAGGATTCCGGTGGTGAGCACTCTCAGTTCCAAATCTCCCTCCTTCAGTTGAGGTTTAGAGCTTTTATCATGGGATCTTCTGATACTAATTTTTGTCATAGGGCACCCTCTTTTTATTATGGATAGACAACTCCAATTTGGAATGGCAGCTGTATTTAGCATCCTTTGCTAAGTATTTGTCTCTATGGACTTCTGATAAAAAGGACAAATGGGAATTACAGTGGCCACCCTGGAGATCTTTTGAAATTCTAAAATTAGTATATTTACATGCACAATTAGTGGATCTTAGAAATGTTAAACAAGCTGAAAGGGAGGCATTTTTCAATTAGTAAAATCCTCTAAGGAATTAAATGATTCAAAGATAGCCTTATCACCTCTTTTGTCTTTTTGTTTGGTCTTGACAATTTTTGGGAGAATTTACCTTTAACAAGAAGACCTTCTAAAAGTTCCCCAAAGTTTCTTCTTTGGGAAATCTAGCTAATTATATGCAAACACTTTGGTACCTCCTTTTTAAAAAACAAAATGGACCAACTATGCAAAATAATTTGAAACTCTAATGGCCATTCAGGAAAAATTTGGTTTTATGTTCACCTCAAGGGGCCTCCCTTAAAAAGGGAATTCCAAACTTCTTTGGTACAATGGACTGAATTCTTTGATTAACATATAGAAGCTTCTAAAAGGCAAAATGACTTTGAAAGAATACCTATAAAAGGATCCTAAAAGAAACTTTGACCTTCTGAGCAGTTGCTTTAATGTTTCTTACTGTTGGCCACATGAGACTGGCAGGAGGGGCAGAGATGTGAAGTAAGCAGGCCCCACGCCTATGGTATCGTGGTTAAGAGGTGAGTGGGCTGTCATGGCTGCAGAGTTGACCCCAACCCCTGGCGAGGTACAAGGCTCCCAGCCCCGCACTGGGCTCCCCAGCCCAGGGCGCCAGTGCAGGGAAGAGAAGTCTCTATAACATTTGGCTGTGAAAGCCAGTGAAGATTGTGGCTGAGTGAGACAGAGGGATGCTGGATTCCCAGGCATTCCTCTTCAAGGCCCTATGCAGAGACTCACTCATAAACTCACTTGCCCCGAGTTCCAGCACTGGGGCAGCAGCTTAAAAAGTACAAGACATATAGGAAGGAGTAAGGGATAGAGGGGCAGGGGTCAGGAAAGTGCTGGCAGATGCCACTGTTTCTTTATTGAGTCCTCCCTCTGCCCAGGTAGCAGGGACAGGCAAGTACCATAGCTGAGCTCTCCGTTAACTTGGTTAACACTGTTCATCTGGCCCTGGTGATTCCCTGAGACCCTGCCCCACCCGACTCACATGCCAAACCCTAAACCTAACCCTAATGCTATATCTTACCCTCCCTAACACTAATTGTAACCCTAACCCAAAATGTAAGATAAAAAATTACTTTTAAACCATAGCCCTATAAACTCATCCTTCTTCAGAACCCTAAACATCAAACGTAGTCTAACATTAACTTTCTATCTAACCTCAACCCTAAACCTTTTCTCAAACTTAACCACACCCCTAACAGTAATCTTAACCCTGTACCTAACATCAACCCTAACCTTAACACAAATGTTAACTCTATGCCTAACCTCAACACTAATCCTATACGATACCCTACTCTTAACATTAACATAAACCCTAACCCTGACTGTATACTTAACCCTCTCCATAACCCTAACCCTAAACCTGCTAGAAACCCTAACCTAACCTTTATAACCAAACTAATCTGACCCTGCACCTAACAACCCTAACCCTATCAGTTCTAATTTCAAAACCAAACCTTACCCTCACCCCAACCCTAACCCTAACCCTAACATTAAACCTAACTTCTAAGCTATCATGATACCTAACCTCTACCTTAACCCTCTCCATTATCTAATTCTAACTTTAAACCAAACACTAATCTACACCACTAAACAAAAACCTAATCCTATATATAACCTCAAGCCTAACTCTACAACTCCAACATTAAACATAACCCTAACCATATACCTAATCTGAACCTAAAACTTGACACTAACCCTAAACCTATACCTAACCCTTCCCATAACCCCAACCCTAACCCTAACACTTGCCCTATATCGAACTTCAACTCCAACTCTTACCCTAAACTTAATCTTATGCCTAACTTAAAACCTGAGCTTAACCTGAAACCTGTCCCTATACCTAACCCATTCCATAACCCTAATGGTAACTCTAATCCTATCCCTATACCTAACCTCAACCCCTAACCCAAACCCTAAATAATAACCTAAAATCCAACTCAACCTTAACCCTAACCATCTACAAAACCTCAATCCTAATTCTAACCCTAAACCTAACCCTATACATAAAATCAACCCTAAATGTAACCCTAAACAGTCATATCACACAGCCCCACCTACCGTGATTCTTTCCAACAGACGACCGCACTGCTGGCAACTCTTCCAATCATACTTCATAGTTCACATTCACATCCCATATATGACCCTTGATTTGAAGCAATGGGAACTGATCAAATTCATAAATAAACCTTTCGATAAATTTCATGATTTCTCAAAGATGAGAGTAGGCAATAGAATCATCAAGTTTCATTTATTTTGAATGTAACTTGGGTGGATTATCTGGGAACTGTAATTATTCTGGATTTGTGTGTGTGGCGGGGAGTGGGAAACACAGTTCATCAGCACAAGCCAAACCTAAGTTAAAAAAGTAACTGGAGGTCAAAATTCCACTTGTAAAATCAGTTTATTGGTATAAATATACATCCAAATAAAATACCTTTAGCCAGTAATGTAAGTGAATATTTGCGAATGTCTTAAAAAGAGTAGTATTTTGATTTTTTACAAGTGTCAAAGTATTCTCTTTTAAAATCACACATTAAAAGCTAATATGCAGAGAGAAATTAAAGGCCTTCAAAGAACACAAATATTCATAAATCTTCATTCCAATCAACTATATACATTAATCTGGGCACATGGTAGAGGCAGCCATGGACCTCTCTCACTCTGTTCTTGCTGTGCTTGTTGATGGTACTGCAAAGGTCACTGACCAAGTTTAAATGTACAATTCTACATCAGGAAGGAAGAAGTTCCCACGGGAGAATGTAGAAACCATACCAAAGATCTAATATATATAATTTATACAAATGATTAGTGTGCTCTGTTAATATAATTACAATGTGCAATTGCATACATCAAGAATACATTTTGCTATTGAGTCAAGTGCAGATTTGACACAGGTACATGCAAGAATACCCCACTGGTACCTGGATGACATTCTTGTACAGGTTCATATCCAGTTACTTTGTTCACCTCCAAACTCTCATTTGCAGGGCAAACAGTAGCTGCCTCAGAGAAATTCAAGTACAGCCCATGGGATATTTGCTGGCATTTGTTGAAGGCATATGAAGGAATGCTTAGAAATCAAATGCCAAGGGTTGAGAGAAGCCCAAATGTTCTTTGATTACCAAGAAATGGGTCTGTTAAAAAAAAAGGAAAGATAGAAGGAAAAGGAAAAAAAAAAAGAGCACCAAGAGAAGAGTGCATAGAAAGTGGGAAGTATTGCCCTGGGTTCTTCTCTGATGGCTAACAAAGTGCCCTGCACGGCGGGACTTCTGTGTGGTGACCTTCACACAAAAATAAACTCTTTTTCTGCTTCTTCCCCAGAGTCACTAGATTTGCTGCCTTGATGGCTGTCTTTACTGGAGGACCACTGCTTTTGATCTTGATACTCCTGGGCCTGCTGGCCCCAGCTTCTCCTTGAAACTGAAACAGAAAGAAAAGGAAGTTACCACTGATTAACAAGGTAATACCAGTGACCTCACCAGTAATGGGATGAGATGCAGGGCCCTGAAGAGTGAGGGGGATCAGGATGAACTGTCTCAGAAACAACTTACCAATTATATTTAGATTCCAGACAGAAATTACACCAACGAAATGGAAAAAATTAAAACAACATATAAAACTCCAGTCTACGAGAGGGTGAGCCTCTAATAGATATAGTTGATAATCTGAGGGTGAAGACCCCAGAAGGTGAGGATGAAGGGAGGGAGTGAAGGGAGATGTCAGGAAGGAGAAGCGCTCCGAAGCTAATGTGCAGGTGACCTCCTGTCACAGTTGCCCCCTTGTGCATTAGAGAGAACAGGGCAAACAGCTTTGAGGAGTCACTGCTGGACAGATGTTCCCTTTGGTGCCTCTGCAGGACATTTAGGTTTGACTGAGATTTTCTACTTTGGGACAAGATATAAGGAAAGGTCCCAGCCATCTTCGTCAGACTTTTCTGTCTCACAGAAAACCTGTTTCACTCTCTAGATGAATAGTTTAAAGTCTTGTGAAAATGAATTAATACCGCCTATGGTCTATTCAATCTTTTTGGAAGTAGCCTCCAGGAAGAACTGCCATTATCGTTGCCTATTCTGATTACATATAAACATGAAGGATTCGCTGAGACTTTACAAAGCAATGATGAAGAATATTTGCTGGAACTGAGCCTTTGTCATGTTCCATGTCAGGCACTTTCTGTTTTTATTATTGCTATTCTTCACTACTATCCTGGAAGATAGGTTTTGTAATACCTGGAATCAAATTTAAATTACGTCTCTCTTCAAAGCTTATGTTTTTCCCAACTAGATCACAGCTGTAATGCCACTATACCTTGGGAAAAGGTTCTGGTGCCATATACCAAAGTAATAAGGGTTATTATTACTTACCAAGTCTATTATATAGACACACCCCTTAAGCTAAAAATACCAAACCCATGCACTCTATCTGGCTTGAAAGAAGAGTGCAGCTGCCTCATCACTCAGAAATTTCCAGGTCCTGGAAAAGCAATAGGATTCAGTAGATGCTTCTGATCATTTTAATTTTATCATTATGCTAAAGAACTCATCTTGCCAGGAACTAGCTATTTAAATGTTTAATCCACTAAAAAGTGTTTCAGGAAGTAAAAGCTAATGGAACCTAATAGTAAAAGTGCAAACATCATAAAGTACTTCTCTTGCCAATCTGGCTATCAGGGCTGATTCTGATCTCTAGACAATAAAAATTTAAATGTTTAGTTAATTATATTAACTTGAAATTACTGCAAATTCTGAAAAGAATAAACCTTTCAAATCTCATAATGAAGGTAAGTAATTAAAAAAAATTTTGACTTCTTTTATCCAACAGTTTTTATTTATTTATTTATTTTTGGGGTGGGGAGGAAGCAATGAATAAATATCATAACTGATTTTTATTTTTTAGAATAGAGTAAAAAAATTGAATGTACTCATTTGATTGGTTCTTTGAAAGTTGTTTACAAGCCAGGTTCTAGGAAGAAGGTACATAATTTTCTATAGTTTGCCCTTTATCACAAAACTGATTTGATAGTAATACAGAGTCCTTTAAAATTCTCAACTTTTGTGTGTACTATGAACAGGAGGAAGTAGATTTATAATGACATCATCTGAAAGACACCTTTCTAATAATTTAACCTCAAAATAGAGCATTATTAGCAAAATCTGACAGAAAATTTTATTCATTCCATTTTAAAACCAAAATAAGCTGCTCTTCTGTATCAAGCGACTCAAGAATAAATTTCCAAAACTACAGGTTCAAGGGAAGAGATATGGTGATACATTGCTCATTTGTCTTCAGAGCAAACATATTTGCTCCAGTTCCTAGATTTAAAAAACTTTTCAAACTTCTCAATATTTTAGCTTCTTGGAAATCCCAGGTCTAATTAATGTTATGTGATATGACATCTGAGTACTCTCTAAAAATGGAGAAATTCATGCAATCGAAAATGTTTATGTCATAGATAAAAACTGAGATAACCCTGGACCAGTGTGATTGTAGCAGGGCTGGTTGACATTCAGAGAAATCCAACACAGGAATCTTCCCACAAAAAGCAGCCTGTCCTTTAGTCTCTAGCTAAGTGACACTGGGCTTCTGAGTCCTCGGGCTGGGGGATGGGAGGATATAGCAAACATTAACAAGTTACCAGGCTGGGTTCTGGGATGGTGGCATAGACTCAGTACTCATCATGAAAGCAACAATTTTAATTCATCCAATCCAGTCACTGAGAGGAATAATAACATGTCCTTTCTAGAGGGTTGCCAAAGTAGATCACTATGGCAATGACACTATTTAAAAATTCATTCCCAAAATATTCATTTTCATTGACTAAACTCTATCATATGTGAGTGTGAATGTGATAAGGAGACTCGTACCAGGCTGACATTTTCCTTAGTATCATAGGCAGCACCATTCTCGGATAGGAAAACTGAGGCATAGTGAGGTTAAGGAACTAAGGTCACACAACTAACACAGTTAAGTTTGGAAACCAAAGCACTCTGTCTCCCAGCCTCCTACCTTCCTGTTAATCCAGATCACCAGTTACAAACAACTTTCTAGGGGGAATGTTGTTTGTCAAGTTTGTTTTCCAGTCTTTAGGCAGCATCTAATTAGGATGCTAATTACAATGATATTGAAGTAGGTTTGGTAAGGATCCCATTACTGGACAGCCTAAATAAGATTACGTTTGCTTGAAACTTCAAACTTCAGAAATTATTTAAAAATATTTATAAAATTCAGACTTTTTACTAATTCAGATGAACCTTCTTGGCAGCCTGACTTGATGTTTTTTATACAGAGTAAAAAAAAAATCAAACTGTTTTCGTAACACTTATTCAAGGCAAGTATTCATACAGTTAAAGTCCTGGAGGGTCTCTATACATGTGTCTATATACATATTTATTACTACTCCATATACCATTAAAACTATAAGATACCCGAGTAAGTAAACAGGTAATTTATTCAACACAAACACTTCAAATATATTCACATCCTGTTTATAGTGGTGATAATTGGCACAGAGGCTCAAACATTCTTGAAGATGATTTGACTTTGCATATATATGCAAATATATATGCTAATTTTAAAGCTTCTGAAACATGCATATAAACTCAGAATTAGAGATTCATATGAAAATTTGAGCTTTTCTCCATTTTAAGCTCCACTGACATCCTTATTTTCCAGAAGAAAAACATTATGACCTTAAAATAATATTCGGTAGTCAGCCCTGATTTTTTACACCTTCTGGCAAGAGCCAAAAATGCCAACTAACTGTTATATTTCTTTTGAAGAACTCATATAGGGGTAGTAGAATCCAGATCTGGTGAAAAAGTAGACTAGAGCACTGGATTACAGATTATAAGCCATAGCCAAATATTTGTTGGCTATATTTTGAATTATGGAAGAAGCAAGTGATACATAAAAACAAACTCAGAATTAGATGGCCTATATAAATAGGATACATTACAGTTCATACAAAGCCAAAATCAACTATTTTCTTCAAGAAAACGAAACATGTTCTAATGAAAACATCACAGAGTAGAATTAATTGTAGAGGGAAATGATATGAAATTCAAAAGATGCAGTTATAAATATTTCTAGTAAAAGAAAGCATTTTACCTGTCAAATCAATATTGAAATAACCACACAATTAAAAAATGATAATCATGATAAAAATATGCAGTGTGCTTTGAGAACAATAGCCTCTGTTTCATCGATACGTGATTGAGGAAAATCAGAGAGCTGTTTTAGGATAAATAGAGCTGCTTTTTAAAGATTTAAGGGAAAGTACACAGAGCTACTTTTAAAAGATTTAAAGGAAAATACAGACAATGGTTTAATAAAATTGCTCTGCTAAGTGCTATTTGTTAACCAGAAACTATTCAGAAAGCAGACTGCTATGCAGTTCTCAAGGGTGAAACAGTCAAGTGCTAAAAATTGGCACTAACAAAATAAAATTATATTACATGTAAAATTTAATTGAAGCTCCTGTAAAATTACTTTTTTTGTTCTGGTATCTCAAAAAATCAAGGCAGAAAAGCAAATACAAGGTGGTCCAATTTAATTCCATCGAAATCTGACAATAGCCCATCACAATCAGAATTTCAAGCAAAGAGGTCATGAGAAAATCTAAGACAGACACAGAATTTCTTGCCTTTTTAAGATTTGTCTTATCTCTGTCTTCATCTTCTTTTTACTCTAACTCAAGGCCTTTTAGGATAATTGGTGTGGCACCGGGAGGTGGCCTCTTTTGTGTAAAAAGCGCTTTTAATGGCCTAATGAAGATAGAACTTGCATTGCATCAAGGGTGCTTTGTTAATAACCAAGTAACATAAGTCAACTGATATAATAGTTCAAATGTAAATTTCCCAAATCTAGAAATATCTATGTGACCTTCAGTGTCTTAATTCAAAGAAGCAATGCAGAGATAGAGCTTCTGATTTAATATATTCTAAGAAGTAACTCTGCCTCTCTTCAGAAAATAAAGGTCTTAGGTGTTCATTTATATAATTTTTCTATAACTTGAAGATAACAGATTTCCTTGAAAATATCAGAGAAAAATCTCTTGTAGAGAGAAGAGTTACTGTAATCACCTTTTTATAAACATGTCTACCACACAAGAAATCCTTTACAAGTGAAGGAGCAAGCCAGTGGGTTTTCTCTAGGCAGGTGCTACCTGGCCCAAACAATATGGTCTATCCATACGTGACCTTCAGACTTCATTTTATGCTATGGGTCTTGGCCTAAACTCCACCCCATCATCTGGTTAGTGTGCACCTGACCAGCATGCAAGTCAGGGCACATGGCTCATCCAACAGTGCTGGCGAAGAAGGCTGGCTCCAACTACTGCTGCTGGTGGAAGTTGGTAGATGCTTTTTTATTGTTTTTGTTTTTAAATCTATGTCAAAGAGAGTCCTCAAAACAATAGTTCCTACTTGAGGAATCATAATTCATTGAGTTGTGAAGCTGTAAGAAGGGTCAAAGAGGTTTATTATCAATAATAAAGTGTGCTCAAGTTTGAGAATGGTTTATCCTTTTGCAAAAGAAGTTATTCCTATAATAAGGTCACTCCCATTGACTTGCCTTCTGGGGTACTTTCTCAGGAGGCAGTGAAGGATGTGGAATTATAGCTAGAAAGCTGTGCCATGCTCTTCATCCCTAGAGCCAATTTACTTATATGTTAACCTCTGATAAAGTTTTACAAGAGTAATCAGTCACAAAAAAAGAAAATTCCTCTCTGAATCAGCAATGATTGTTCTACAATTTCTCACTGGAGATTAAAGCTGATTTGAAATGTCTCCTTTTTGTCTCTTGGGACAGTCCTCACCTGAACAGAACATTACAGAATTTACTACAGTGTCAAATGAAAGACGTCATAGAGTAACTGCTGTGAAATAGAATAAATTGTTCTTAGAGTTTAAAAAGTTAACTGACATTTCTCACTAAAAGGTCATAAAATGTCAATTGAAAGATCACGTATATGACACAAGGTCTTCATTTAGTAGCTGGCTTTTTATTGATTCTTTTCTAAAATAATGTAAAGTGTTAAGCCAATATTCCCTAAAGGTACAAAGTGTGTTACTCTAAGAATTTCTGATCCAATCCTAGTTTAAATCTAATAGAACAGAGAGAAAAAGGAAGAGGATAGGAGATGTGACGCCACATAGAAAAATAAACCGACATAATCGCAAAAATTTGAAAGGACACATCACTATACTCCAAGATAACTTGATCTTCCTCATAAGAATTCCTAATTTAAAATTTTAAGTTAAAAACTTTTTGCCTCAAATGGAAGGACCATCCTGTTGCCATTTAGGAAAAAAAAATCAGTAGTATGAATTGAATTATCCTAGTCCGAGGACAGAAGTTACTCGATTAAAGTTTGTTTTTGTTAGTGCCAGTTCATAAGCTTTGGGGCAGTGAGGGATGATAATCGAAGGCTCTAACCATTTGTTGGCTGTGACTTCCTGTGCCCAACTGCATTCACCTCTTCTTCTGCAATGGTGGAGTACAGTTTTGAAGATCTTTTCTCTTTACTGGAAGGCTTGTCACTGTCATGATCTGAATGTCTTTTGTAATAATCTCCTCTTTGCACTACTGAGGAAAAGGGATTCATTTTACCCTTTATATTAGCAAATACATCAATGTATTGACATTAATATTAAACATTAACAAATATTAAACATTAAAAATTAAAAATTAAATATCAGCTTACCCACCCCACTTAGGATTCAAGGAACCTATAGTGCTGGTCCTGAACAGATGCACCATCGTCTACAGAATTCAACAGCCAACATTATGGAAATATCGTGCAAAATGAGGTGAGCTCTGAATCTGCTCCCTAAAGGTACTAACAAAAAGGCCCCAACATTACCATTTTGATTCCAGGATGGATTAATGAAGATCACATTCACTATGGAATAATCCCCCAAAATCACAGCAGTTTACCTGTTTCAGAAATTAGTTGGGCACGCTAGTCCAAAGGGAGGCACAGAACAAGGAAATGAAGTAACCAGCATGAATAATGTACAAGAAAATAGGAGCACATCATGAACACTTTTTTAAAGAAAAAGAAAGACAGGGTTCACAAGTGGCTCTCATTCCTGGGCCAGCTTAGTGGGCAAGCTGATAAATGAACTGAAGTCAAAATCTTACCACCTCGGCCATTAGAAATGTATATTTTCATTCCAATTTCAGTACCAAGTGATACCAGAATAATTCTGTGATTAACTTATTCTAGATCCCAGGTGGGAAAGTGTTGGTTTCCACAGCTCTATACTCCCTACCATCTACCTGGGAAGTTGGAGGCATGTACCATTCATAATGTTTGCTTTTATGGGGAGGGAGGAAGGGAATCAAACACTTACCTCTCAAGCTTTGAAGTGTCTAAGGAGCAACTCTCATTTTTAACTTCCGGTGGAGAGAACCCACCCATGACATTCTCAAAACGACTAAGGACATGCTAGTGGTGGCATCTAGTACGTCACCCACTTTGTGAACTATACACGCTCTGTACACACATTCTTACTCATGAGGCTGGTGGGTTATTCTAGGCCTTGTTTGAATCATATAGGCATCTAGAAAATATCACTTCAAAAATGTTAATTATTATTCAACCTTGACCTTTTCTTTTTAATCCTTCCATATTTCAATTGCTTTTGAAAAGACGAGCATTCTTAATTAATCACTTCCCCCACCTACACACACCCATGATTCCTTCAGACATTTTCAAAGTTTCCTTAGAAATGAAGCGAAAAAGTCAGCAGTTGCAGAAGGAAAATGAGCATAGGTACAGGGGAGGGGCTGTGTGGCATGACCAGGGCTGTCAGGGACACTTGCTGGCTCAAGCCACTCTGATCCAGCACCACCAAAGGCTCTTCTTTCTATACCAAGTCTTCCAAAGGCTGTGGCTATAACACTGACCCTGTGTTTATTTACCATGTATAATACGACTGTACATGCCAGCCACCTTTTACGGCTTTGGTTTCTCTGTGTGACAGAAGTGGTTTATCAGTTTTGGTCAAAATCCCACCTTCTTTTGTTTTTGGCCAATAGGTGGGTAAAGCTTGTACCCACCAAAAAAATCTGCAGAATAGAGATGAGAAAGCAGGCAGTGTCATTTCTTTCATTCGATTCCCGAATCACTAAGACAGCACTCAGAACTACTTCCTAATGATTTCAAAACTACCATCAATAAAAGAAAACTGGCCAATGTAGGAAGCTGTCAGAGGCAAGAGGTCAAAAAATTCTAAAGCGTCAAGCAAATCTGAAATAAAACAAAGCAACCCCAACCCACAATAAGAGCCATCTGGACACGATGACTTGTGTGGCTCTGGAATTTCTTTACAGATGGGGCTTAAAGACAGTAATCACATTATACTTTATGAAAGAAAGAACCCAAGAGTTAACTGTGCATTTAATGGAATAAGGGAGGTGGGCAAAAGAGATGGGGGGGTGGGGTGCAGAAGCCACTCAAACACGCTTCCCTTCCACTCACTGCCGCTCCTGATCTGACTGGGAGATGGCATACACGCCCCAGGACTATCTTGCTCTGCTTCTAACCCACAAATTAGAAGGAGCAAACTGGTACAATGATGCTCTGAGCGTGTCCATGCAGATGCCACCTTCTAGGAATGAGCAACATCTGACTTCATGACTGAGCAAGCACAGTGAGCCCCAAGGTCATTCGGGTTCAGTTGCTCCTGAACCACAGCAACGATCATTCACAACCAGGGGAAGCTTTTCTTGGAAATAATGGGACCTAGAAACGTACAAGTAGCATCAAATGAGTCACCAAATAATATTTAAGGCACTCCTGATATGCTAGGAGTCAGTGTAGGTGCATCTAATGGTGACTGTGACAAAGACATGAGACCTCTGGGCTGGCGTCTCAGTTATGCTTTTCGTTCTTTGTGTGTGGTCCTCTATTAAGATCCAATGTCATCGCCAATGTTGAATCAAGCTTCTGAACCAAGAAACCGCTCTGGTTCCAAAATTTAACCCAAGGGGTGCTGACTTAAACAAAATCTAAGATATTAGTTAAGTCCAGGATAGATTCCTTTCTCTTAAAATCACTCTCCTTGGGGAGCACTAACTTGGAGAAAAACATTTCTTACCTTCCTGGGAAAATGTCCTGGGGCTGGGCTGGGGGCTACCCTGGCCTTCTTTCTCCTTGTCCGAAGGAACTTTTTTCAGGACGGGCGGAAGAAGAGCAACTTTAGGGGAACTGTGGCCAGGTGGAGAGTCTGGGACGTCCTCTGTGGAGACATAAACACACAAGTTAAATTGTTCCATAAACTGGATTCCTCAAACATAAGCTGGGTTATTCCAATACAAGTGACTAATAATTTTTAAAAAGCATCATAGGATTTTTCTGACCAAAAACTAGTTTCATGTTTTTGCTCCGTGAACTAATAAAATCCACAAACAATAGAGAGAAAAATAATGAAAACAAAATGAAGGTTAGATCTCGCATAGATGTAAATCTACCTTGCAGACACAGAATTCCAATGAACTGATATTTGAAAATTACACTGTAGGTGAACTAATGTTCCTTCTGCCTCAAACTCAAAGACTGTGGTTTTCATAAAATATGTAAAATTTAGTCCACAGCCATGCTACCCTGAACAAGCCCGATCCTGTCTGATCTCAGAAGCTAAGCCGGGTCGGGCCTGGTTAGTACTTGGATGGGAGACCACCTAGGAAG
>NW_011889244.1:451583-453885 GCF_000151845.1 Pteropus vampyrus
TAGCTTATTAACATAATTGTCAATATACTAAGTTCTAAAAACACATTTAGCAAATAAACTGAAATGCTTCTTGTAATAGAATATTAGGGATCCAGCTAGTTTTATATCTGGCATTAGCGTCTGAGTAGCCAAATACTCTACACATTAGATGAGGTTCACTTTACAAGAGTCATTTCCTTACTGTGGACTAGATACACACCTAGATGACATAAAATGCTTGCCTGCTTTCGAGTAGTCATCATTTAAATTTTTTTTTAAAAAATCATTTATTTGCCTTCTTTCTCCCCACTTTCTGTTATGAAGCTATTTTGTATGCATCAGGAAATTTTGGGGTTCTCTATCACGACAAACTCTGGTTTACAAAAAGGTGTGAGTAGAATTAGGAATACGTCATCTGCTTCAAGAGTTAGTTGCTTGAGGTGATCTCAGTATACCCCTTTCTTTGTGGTTCCTCCTTGGAGACTGCACTGGGTTACTTGAGGGACCAATTGGCTGTGAAGACCAGAGAGGATTAAACAAGTTGGCCACTTGGTGAGTGAAAGAAATGTTTGAGAGAAAATGAGGAAGAGCCACAAGTGGAATGAGTTTGGCACATGGGATACTATCTTTTTTTTCATCCCACCCAAATCATCTGTGTATTAATGGATGACTATGATGAGCCAGGAGTCTTACTTTCCATGTGCATGCCCTGTGGGAACAGCCCAGGGAAAGAGTGGTCCCTACTAGGTAGTGGAGTCTGGCTGCTAATCATTAGCTGTGTGACTTGGCAGGCTGAGCATCTCTGTGCCTCACAAGCCGCATCTGTGAAATGGAGCTGTGGGTGAGGACGTTAGTTTATCCACACTAAGCACTTAGAACAGTGCCTGGTGGAGAGTTAAGTGTTAAGATTAGCACTATATTAGCAACGATGCTGATAACAATGAGCATAATCTGACTGTATATCTCTATCCTTATTTGCCTAATTTTTGTGGGGGAATAAAGTGAAGAGGTGATATGGGATTATCATTGTATTATCATTCTACTTTGTATATATTTAAAAATTATTATAATAGAAAGTTAAAGAGAAAAAAAAAAAAATGACCTGACAGGAAAAAGAGGCAGTTGTAAGAGAGAATAAGGCAGAGCAAAACCTTTTCTAATATTTTTAAATTTCCCCTGTCATTAGATTTGTTAAACCTAGAGTCAGCTAACCTTTTTTGTAAAGAGCCAAGCAGTAAATATTTTAGGCTTTGCAGGTCAAATGGACTCTTTTGCAACTACTCAATTCTGCCCCTCGAGTGCAAAGCAAGCAGACAATGTGCACACACAGAGTGGCTTTGCGATAACTGTATTTGCAAAACAGGCCCACAGTTTGCCAAGTCCTGTCCTAAACTCTAAGCAATTCACAGAATATGAGGTAAAAACAGAGGAACTTGTGCCTTCCCTGGCTGTGGCCCTCATCCTTACGTGGTTGTCTTCTGAAGGGTCTGTCCGCCCTGGAGAGGTTTTCCAAAAGCTACCTCAAAAACTACAAATGGGTCAGAACAACACAAGGCTGCTTTTCCATTCTCACCCTGTGGCTTGCAGTCCTGAATGCAAGGACAGTTTCTGAGTTGGTGGCCTCAGTGCTGAATAGAAGAACCCTTCAGCTTTTGTCAATTCCACAGCCCCTAGCAGGTTTCTCAGGACGCCCTCAGCAGACCCCCTGAGCATGTTCACTGGTGCCCTTGAAACCATCTGTGGAGTCTCAACACAGCCACCTTGGGAAGCCATATGGTCTCGGCATCACTCCTTGACTAGTAAAACCCTTACCAGGCCGTGAGGCGGTCCTTGGTTTCTGCGGGACGGTGGGCCGTGCTGCCGGGCTGGGCTTGGGGGACTGCAGGAGGGGCTTCGGGCTGGTAGGTGTGCTGGAGGAGCTCCGAGATCGGGAGCCCATGTCCACCTTGGGGTCTGTTTTGACATTCTTTTCTGGGGTCCCCAAACTGAAGCGGGTCTCCGGAAGACCTGGGTGCAGTTTAGGCACTGAAGTGAAAATGGGTACAAAAAGCACACTTTATCTTAAAAATCAAAGGTGAAAGAAACCAATCATGTGAACCTAGGAGGAGCCTGGCACAAACTGCTGTAATCATTTATTGTCATTTCTCATCACAGAATGTTTAGAACAGAAGCATGCTGGTGGAGGACTAAAATCCTTAGAAAATGGACTTAATGGTGGTCTTCTGATCACCTCTGACTACCACACAGATGACAAGCCTCACAATGAATAGTGTGCAGGTCCACGTGCCCGTGCAGAGAGGATAGTAGTTCTTTACGCACTTAA
>NW_011889244.1:453935-470524 GCF_000151845.1 Pteropus vampyrus
AGTGCCTGGTGGAGAGTTAAGTGTTAAGATTAGCACTATATTAGCAACGATGCTGATAACAATGAGCATAATCTGACTGTATATCTCTATCCTTATTTGCCTAATTTTTGTGGGGGAATAAAGTGAAGAGGTGATATGGGATTATCATTGTATTATCATTCTACTTTGTATATATTTAAAAATTATTATAATAGAAAGTTAAAGAGAAAAAAAAAAAAATGACCTGACAGGAAAAAGAGGCAGTTGTAAGAGAGAATAAGGCAGAGCAAAACCTTTCCTAATATTTTTAAATTTCCCCTGTCATTAGATTTGTTAAACCTAGAGTCAGCTAACCTTTTCTGTAAAGAGCCAAGCAGTAAATATTTTAGGCTTTGCAGGTCAAATGGACTCTTTTGCAACTACTCAATTCTGCCCCTCGAGTGCAAAGCAAGCAGACAATGTGCACACACAGAGTGGCTTTGCGATAACTGTATTTGCAAAACAGGCCCACAGTTTGCCAAGTCCTGTCCTAAACTCTAAGCAATTCACAGAATATGAGGTAAAAACAGAGGAACTTGTGCCTTCCCTGGCTGTGGCCCTCATCCTTACGTGGTTGTCTTCTGAAGGGTCTGTCCGCCCTGGAGAGGTTTTCCAAAAGCTACCTCAAAAACTACAAATGGGTCAGAACAACACAAGGCTGCTTTTCCATTCTCACCCTGTGGCTTGCAGTCCTGAATGCAAGGACAGTTTCTGAGTTGGTGGCCTCAGTGCTGAATAGAAGAACCCTTCAGCTTTTGTCAATTCCACAGCCCCTAGCAGGTTTCTCAGGACGCCCTCAGCAGACCCCCTGAGCATGTTCACTGGTGCCCTTGAAACCATCTGTGGAGTCTCAACACAGCCACCTTGGGAAGCCACATGGTCTCGGCGTCACTCCTTGACTAGTAAAACCCTTACCAGGCCGTGAGGCGGTCCTTGGTTTCTGCGGGACGGTGGGCCGTGCTGCCGGGCTGGGCTTGGGGGACTGCAGGAGGGGCTTCGGGCTGGTGGGTGTGCTGGAGGAGCTCCGAGATCGGGAGCCCATGTCCACCTTGGGGTCTGTTTTGACATTCTTTTCTGGGGTCCCCAAACTGAAGCGGGTCTCCGGAAGACCTGGGTGCAGTTTAGGCACTGAAGTGAAAATGGGTACAAAAAGCACACTTTATCTTAAAAATCAAAGGTGAAAGAAACCAATCATGTGAACCTAGGAGGAGCCTGGCACAAACTGCTGTAATCATTTATTGTCATTTCTCATCACAGAATGTTTAGAACAGAAGCATGCTGGTGGAGGACTAAAATCCTTAGAAAATGGACTTAATGGTGGTCTTCTGATCACCTCTGACTACCACACAGATGACAAGCCTCACAATGAATAGTGTGCAGGTCCACGTGCCCGTGCAGAGAGGATAGTAGTTCTTTACGCACTTAAAGCAGCACATCTTCCTGAACCTGGCACAAGGTGCAGGTATATCCCACTGCAGGCGCCTCAGTTCTGGACAGCAATCAGTGAGGGGTCTGGCTGCAGGCCCTGAATGAGGAGGGCTGTGCCAGGGGCCATAACCTCACTAGCTCAGAAATGTCATCTCATGCCCTGCCTCCATCCCTTTTGCTGCCTTAATTTAACCAGACAACCGGCAAAAATAAACCAGTTAAATATAATTAATATTCCAGCTCCTGCATGAAGATACTAAAGCAAGAAAACTTCAAACAGCACAACGGGGTTTCTAACATGCAACTTTCAAGTCACTCTTCAGTGTCCATCTAAGGCGCCTTATTCTTTTACTGCACCTAAAGAGTCAGAGGGACAAACGATACTCTATATTTATGGATATCCAAGCTGAAAGGGAAGAACATCACCTCTTATCAAACGAAAGAGCCACCTTCCATATACCATGTACGGCTTATTTTTAAAAGCATCAGCTATGTCCCCAAAATCTCCCCCCTCCCCAAGTCCCCTTAGTTTGGGAGCTCTTCTCAATGAAATTTCTTCCCTTTGAGAATTAGAAAAGGTACCCTGTCCAGGCACAAGGCTACACTGGTGGTGGGAGATGAGCCCCAAAGTGGAGCTGGAGCAGGAAAAGAAGGTGGTTTCCTTTTAGGTGAAAGCTGAGAAAATACAGCACAGAGACCTGTTCTCGCCTCCCTGTCTTTATTTTTCTTCTGCCAATCACATGAAACTCCTGGAACCAGAGAGTGTTTTTCCTAAGGGGGTGATGGCAATGGCCTGACTTACCTGCCCCACCTCCCTCCAGCCGTTCTGTGTTGCTCGTGGCCAGGCTGGAAGACTCCTGGGAGATGGCATCATTCCCAAGCTTCTAAAAAATTCAAGCACCCACCCCCAACAAAGTACGTATTTAAGTGTAAGAAAAAGAACAACGCAGACAATAAATGACAACAAAGAATGTCTTCTTAACTCTAATGCTGTTACAGTGATGGTCCCTGAAGTCCTCAGGACAAAGCTCAGAGGAACATGTTCTGTTCTGTGTTTACAGTCAGGGCTCCAGGGCCCAAAGTATGGCTGGTTCCTTGGATGCTCCCCACAGGTGAGAGTCGTGTGGGTCCACGGAAACAGTGGGCTGGTGATGCCTGTTGTTGTTTTTGCTGAGCTCCTGTGTGGGCTCTGCTCTCTGTGATGTTCCCTGGGATGGAGCTACTGACACTCTATAAATTTACAGGACTCTTTCCAATTGGGTTCCAAAAATCAAGTTTAAAAAGCAGTAGAAACTTTTTCAACTTTGATGTACAAAATAGGTGAAAGGAGTCTTAAAATGGGTGGGACCTTCCTTGCACTGAGGCAGAACCAAAGAACACAGATCTTTTAAGAGACAAATACAGGTGAAAAGGCTGGAATTAATTAAAAAAAACAAATCCGACAAACTTCAGGTGGAAGGAGCTTGTTACTAAGAGATGGGGAAAGTTAGATGCCACTCTCCTAGGACAGGAACTGTCAGGGTAAAGCTAGGACTCAGCCAGCTGTCTTTGAGTGCAGGCAGCTGACGAGGTGGCCCCACAAGAAAAGATGGGGCTTCTAAAGCATTCAATACCTGTTATTCCCCTTTATTAATAAGTAACAGATACCATAGCTCATTTCACAGTTCTTTCCCTTTAAATACACATATTAAAAATAAATAGTGTAAAGAGAATTGCTCGAGAGTAAAGATGACATTTTTTTTTTTATCAATAGTATATTCACCACTGATGTTTATGTTGCTAACTTTATAAAGAATACAGTCATGGAGTTTTAAGGGAAAATATTATAATATTAATTTTTGAAAAACTTTCTCTTATTATTTTATTATTCAGAAAGGATGAATATTCCTGACTGGTTCAAAATTTAAAAACTTTGGTTGTTTTAAATAGACACTAGATGGTGCTAAGAGATTGTTGGTATAAACCTGGAACAAATAAAAATATTATACCATAGGAGTTTTGTCACTTTGAGCCAATTTATATATCAGATCCAAAGTGCATGGAAAAAGCCCTATAGCACTTCTCATCTTTCCACCAAAAGGCAGCTGTTCATCAATGAAAACAGTGATAAAACAAAACAGCTTATTAGTGAAAACAGCACGTTTACTGTTATAAATTCTATAAAACAGACTGAAATTTAAACACTTCTTTGGGCATCTGACTCACCAATGATGTGGTCACAGTATTTATTCAGAATTCTGGCCAGTGAAGGCTGCCTCATGCCTCCCATGTTGAATCAGCAGAGTAGAGTTCTATGCGCCCCTCTTCCACCCCAGCTCTTCCCTAAGGTTAATGAGTGAGGTAGGAGTTATCTGTAACCAGGAAATTGCTAGATAACAAAAGTGCCAGTGGAAGAACTATGGAGAGCAGTTGTAAAATCATACGGGAGGCAGGATCTAATGAAAAAATGGTCAGCTGTTTACAATATAAACAGCACTCCCCACCCTGGTATTTAGTTTATCATTTACTTTCTGAAAACCAAGGGTTCATCGAGGTGAACTGTTTTATTCCGATACTTCAAATAAAATAGATATGCAATTTTCCCCTTTTTTTGAGAACCCTGCTTTATAGACATAAAAGAGGCCGGGGAGTGCATAGAAGCCACGACCATGGTGTATGGGTCTTAGTGGCCACAATGAAGGTGCCAACCTTTATTAGCCGCAGGAGGAGAAAAATCCTACAACTTCTATTTTTAAAAGGGTTCAAAGAATAAGTAATGTATTAAGTCAGTTTCGGTGGTGGTAGGGGACTCTGTAATTTTTAAACTATGAAGTTTTTTATAGCAACAGGTAATGACGTATCACAATGGTCAAGTATTCAATTAATTAATTCTAACAGAAGACCTTAGTTTTTCTTTTTTTGGGCGGGGGGCGGTTTCTCTTGACTTTTAAATCTGGAATACAGCAAGGAAGCTTAAGGTTTGAAAAAAAGAATAAATTATTAAATAAGTGAAAAATAGATCTACCTTTCTATAATAGAATCTGGTTTCAGTATTTTTATTTGCCTCTGTCAGTTCTCCTATCTCCAGTCACGCTCAGGTCTTTGTTGGGATTCAACAGACTCAGTCTTTTCCCAGATCTGAGCATTTCCCTGAACAGCTATCACATGCTTCTGTGGCTAATGTTACCTAATGATTACTGGAAGGAAGCACCTGGGCAGGTATTGCCAACAACTTACCTCGAACACTGTGGCTCTTGGGAAGAGCATGGCCATAGTGCCAAAGGGAAAACATGGTCATGTCTTTGTGATCTGTGTTCATTAGGAAAGTCTTTGGTTTTTGGATTTTTATTTAACTAACGGGCTTTTTTTTGGTACCCCTCACTCACTGGGGCAAAACCCCAAACAAATCAAAATGGCCTCTCCCTTACCTTCTGTGCACAAGCTGCTCTCTGCTCTTGCTTGGCCTTCATCTCAGCCAGCAGATCACTGCCCATCACCTGGACCCCATATCTCCGGCCTCCTTGTGGGCTGCCCTTGCTGTCACTGCGCTCCACCTTCCCCATGTCCTCCTCTTGACTTTCTTCATGGGAGTCAGGTGTTTTTATCTCTTCACTCCATTCAGAATTGCCATTGTGCTCATCTAGCTTCGTGTCCTTCCTGGGTGTGTCCATGGCTGGACTTCTGACCACCCCTTTTGGAGAGGAGGGTTCTTCTGTCATTAAGACTGTTGGTGGTCGCTCAGATTTGGACCGGGATTTGATTAAGTTGAGAAAGCCACTTCTCCGAGAATCTCGCTTTTTCTTCTCATCACCTCCTTCACTAAGCTCATGGAACTCTGAGCTTTTTGCTGACGATTTCCTGTGATTCAAAAGAACAAATCCTGCTGGTTTTACTGTAATTCAAGTTCCAGCAAGAATCAGTCAAAATATAAATATGGAGATTGCTGCTTATATGGCAACTCTTTTGAAGCATTTTAAGAAGTTGATAGGAGTCGTTGCACTTAGGAAATAGAGAAGAAGGTAGAATACTATCATCATATTCACAGGTGAGGACATTGAGATACACACAAGCTAATAAGAATCCAAAGGTGGCAGGAGTGGGAGGAGAGATGAATTTTTTTTTAGTTTTATATACTCTAGTCAACTGCTTCTCTACTTTTTAGAACTTCCAACAAAGCTAGCTACAATCCAGATACAGGAGGCAACTGCCTCATTTAATTTGGTGCACAATGAAAAGGGCCAGATTTCTCAATAACCCCCTAAAATCCTTCCAGTAATCATTAAGTAACATCTGAAATCCCACCCTTGGTGCTCAACCCAAACAAGACTTAGATCCTTGCTTAAATGTAATACCAGTGAAATAGGCAACAAAATGAAAAGACAGACAAGACAGTTTTGGTAGAGTTGTCAGAAAGAAAATTCAGAAACTTGGGAACTGGGTGAGGAAAAAGTGGAAATGCAGTGGGTTGAGTGGAAGGCACCATCACTGCCTTTCACAGAGCTGGCAGACTGAACACCGTTGGCTCCCCTGGGCTTCCCGAAAAACCACTGCAAGGGATTCAAAGAAGGTATTAACCCTAGAGGGGAGAAAAGGCAAAACTAACAAAGTTTGGAAGCTAAATAGTCCTGAGAAAACTGATTTAATCTGGGAAAGCTGACCCCTAAAGCATCACTAGGGGAAGCCCAGAAACAAATGGATTTGCACTAGCTCCAAAACAGGAACAAGAAACACCTCTGGATATAGACCTGAGAGTGGGGCTTAAGAGAGGAAAAGAGGTGGGAAGCCTATTTACCAAACTGTTAGATCCTCTCCCCAAAACATAGAGCCTATGCCTGCCCCATCCTACCACAAGTTTAATCTCTGAGGAGGGTGAGGAACAGCAGGTGCAGCTGAAGAGAGCTGTACCATCTGGAAAACAAGGAGAGATTCAAGTGAAGAGGACAAGAATATGTCACCCCCAAAAATGCCTCTTTGGCATAGGATTATTTTAGGCTGATTATTTTTAAGAAACAGCAGACACCCTGTAAAATGAGCAGAAGTTACTCTTTTGTAAGGGACTTTTACATTTGTAATGGGAAATCTCCTTTGTAACTATGCCCCTCCTTTTATCAGGAAGAGGAGGATGACCAAATCCCTAGGAACTCTTATCAGTGGAGAAGACATAGAATTAAAACTGCAAAATAACCTTACCCTTGTTTACAGTGCTTTTCCTGGTCACCTCCCATAACAGACTCTCTCCCTGATACCCTCCTCCATCTTTTTTCTTTAGCTGGAGATGGTATTTAAGGTGATGGCTTGGGCCATTTCAGGAAGTTACTGCAGTAGGAGGTATACATGTTATTAAACTTGTTTGTTTTTCTCCTGTTAATCTGTTTTTTATTATAGGAGTCTCAGCCAAGAACCCAGAAAGGTGAAGGGAAAAATCATTTTTCCTCCCCTACACAGAGAAGCCCGCATATTGAACAGTGACACCTCTCAGCCCCTTTTTCTCATTCTGGATCCCAGAATGCGGCAGCCAGTTTTATGCTCTCCATGTAGGAGATCAAAATTTCCTAAAAGCCCCAAAGACCTAAAGACCTTGACAAGCAGAGAGACCCTCCCCTCAACAAAATGGTCCAAGAAGGCACCCTACACTGAAGCCCACCAGTAGACAGGTCCCACTTACAAACTTCCATGAAGCTTGTTAGTGCCCCATTTCAATATGACAGAGAAAAAAATGTTGGAATCATGAAACAAGAATAGTAGAAAATGTGATTGCAGAAATGGAAAACTAAAGGTTGGAAGATATAACTGAAGAAATATCCCAGAATGTATGTGTGTGTTGGGGGTGGGGGGCAGGGAGCAGGGTAATAAAGAGAGTAAGAAAATAAGAGAGAAAAGATTAAAAAAAAAAAAACTCATTAGTGGATTAATAGGGGAAACATATAATTTGAATAGTGAAGCTTTAAGAAAAAGAATAGAGAAAAGGCGAAGAAATTATGACAGAAATTTTAATTTTCAAAAATTCCAGAATCAAAGGATGTGAATTTCCAGATTGACATGGCCCACTAGTGCCTAGCAAATGGGTTAAAACAAACAAACAAAAGAGTCACCCAGAGCATATCACCATAAAATTTCAATATTCTTGGAACAAAGTGAAGGTCCCAAATGCTTCTGGAGAAGAGGAAAAACAGAACAAGTTACAAACAAACAATTAGGACTCAAGGTGACATTAGATTCTTATAGTAACACTAGAAGCTAGAAGATAAAGGGACCAGGTTTTCAAAATTCTAAGGTGAAATGGATTTCAATCTATAATTCTATACCTAGTCACACTATTATTCACAATGAGTTTCAGAAACTCACTTCCTATGCCTCCTTTCTCAGACTAACACCAGGAGGTGCACTACCCAAACAAGGGAGGAAAGTAAGGAAGAAAAAAACATGGGCCAAAGGAAATAGGAAAAGGACACAGGAACAAGGGGAAAGAAGCCCCAAGCAAATGAGGGAGACCCTAGGATGACACCAGTAAAATGGGCCAAGAGTTCAAAGTGGAATCAGTCAGACAGCAGTGAAGGATGGTCCATGAAGATAAAACTGAGAGGTTTATCCTTTTACTGGAGATTTAGGGGGTATGTCAGTGATAACAATATAGAAAACCAAGCAAATGAAAAGTAGACAATTACTAACTCCAGGGAAAATACAAAGTTGTCTAGGAAAGGAAATGTCATAGCATACGTATAACTCAGCTGTGGGTATTTATATGGATATAATGAAGCCAATAGGCAATACTGATAGAACCAACAATCATGATATAACTAAGTTAGAAGATGGGAAAAGTGTGTTTGTGTGTGCGCGCACACGCGTACGTGAAAGGGAGAGAGAGGGACACAGACAGACAGAAAGACAGAGAGAGACAGACAGTTTTGCCTGCGTGTGTTAGCTGGTAGGGCCAGAGTGTGTAAGAACCAAATTATCATCATAGCAAAAAAATAGCAAAACAATGTTGTTAACAAATATGGAAGCAAAATAAAAAATAAACAGCTAAAAGATTAGAAACTGTGTCGGGGAATAGGGAAAGAAACAAGAAACTTTAAAAATAAAAAAAGCTTGTAGAACATCTGACATTTTAAATTATGAGCATGTAAAACTGATCTTCAAACTTCTTTACATTATTATTTCATGGTTTTATCTATGCCTAGCCCTTTGCATATTAAAATGACAATATTTGTTCTTAACGACAATACTTGTTTTTATAGCAAAATGAAATTAAACAAATCACAACTTTTAGTAGATTCCATCACTATATGATAAAAATTAATGTATCTAGTTCTGTCTATTTCTACTAGAAGATAACTGAATCCTCCTAGAGCAGTATCTTTGTAGAAAGTGAATTTTATACCTTATAAAGTATGCCCAACTTTCCTTCCAAGACAGTTAAAGAAGGTAGCATGAAAAGTCGAGAAAATCACAATAGACACACTCACAGACCTTTTCACTAACTAAATATATATTTCTAAAGTTTAAGAAGAAAAGGGCCTACAATGGTATCTGTAGTTTATACAGATACAGGCCAAGATCGTCTTGAATCATTCAACTATTAGTGATTGAGGACAGACTACATATCACAGGCTGTGTCAGACACTGAAGTTATAATAAAAAAACAAGACCCGGGTGTTGCTTCTGAAGAACACCCTTCTAAGGGGGAAACAGGCTTGAAAGCAAACCATTAAGAAGAACTTTCCCATTTTGCTCTGTTTATGTTGGTGCTGCCTGACTCTTTAACATTGGAATCCATTCATTCATTCCCTGAGCTGTAAGAACAAACAAACAAACTCTCCAAGAATGATGTGTGCCCTCACAGATGTGTGTGGAGGCTGAAAAAAAAAAAGTGTTGAGTCAGTTTTAGAGAAAGAACAATTAACGTGGAGGGCTATGGGAAGCAGTCATGGGAAAGCTTCAAAGAATAAATGACATTTAGGTCGGTTCTTGAAGGATAGGAAAATAGAATTTTTCCAAGTATAGTGTGCCAACCTTTAAGACCAGTGTCAAAGACAAATAACTCGGTCTTGAAGCGTATAACATTCAGTACGTTGGACTGTTATGGATATAAAAACTCCGCCTTGCCATTCTACAGAGGCAAGATAACACATATCGATCTTCAGAATAGGCTGGTTTCTTCTCTACCTGTGATCAGCCTTGCCCACCCTTGGCTTATCATACAGTTTCAATTCCTTTCTGAATTTGACATCTCAAGGTGAAGAATACTTCAGATACAATCCTAATACAAATCCAAGGGTGTATTTTGGGATAGATTTGCATTTAGTTGGGGATTTAAAAACTTGGTACAAATCACCTTAAAAACCAGAGTGTTTTAAGTTAAATATAACTGTTAATAAAAAGTACCACTGAATTGGCTTTTAGGAAAAATCCACATAGTAATAAAGTGCTGACAGAACTTTTTAGAGACTAACTCTGAAGCCTCTTCACTAATTCTATTGTCATTTTGACACTCTCTTAAGGTCGTGCCATCTCACAATGACGTATGGCCCTCACATATGTCAGATTATGAAAACGGAGAATTTAGATATAAGTAATTTCAACTGTCAAAGCTCACTGCCCTGTAACAGAATCATCCAAGTGACGGTGATAACACCCTAGAAAAAATACTTTGGGATGATACATTTTGTGGTCCGTTTTAAAATAGCATGATGGTTCTCAAACTTGAGCATGCTCAGCAGATCCCTTGGAGGGCTTATTAAAACAAACAAACAAAAGAGTCACCCAGAACGAGGGGCGCCACCTTCAGAGTTTTTGATTCAGTAGGTCTGGGGTAGAGGCTTGAGAATTTGCCTTTCTAACAAGTTCTCAGTTAATAGTGATGATTAGTGATGTTGCTGGACTGGAGATCGCAATTTGCAAACCATCAGAATAGTAAATTTTATTAAAAAAAATATATAAATGAGCCTTAGTATACAAAGTTAATTGTAACTGTTAGTAATTTAAATGTGAACTAACGAGTATTATTAGTAATGACTCTGAACTCACTTAGAATCCATTTTGGTCACTTTCTTGGTGAAAAATTCATCTACACCTTCATCTACTCTCCCCATAAGACCATTCTGTTCACCATCTTGGGGGACTATGCTGGCAGCACAGACCTGCAAACCAAACAGGTGTAATGTTAATTGACATTCAACTTAATTCCGCAAACATTCATTGCTAGATTCAAGGTACTTTGATAAAGGCTACAGGAAGGACAAGACTGACTAAAATGAGGGCCCTTATAATTTATTGGAATAGAAGTCACATGTACAACTCTGACAAGGGCTGAAAGAAATAAATGAGGAACACACTATGAACACAATGCCTAGTGGAGGATTAATGCTAATGGTCTATCAGAAATAGCTCAGACTGAACAGGCTGAGAAGAGCAGAGTGTTTCCAAAGGCAGAAAAAGGCATGCAGGCATCTAGTAATGGGAGAGAGAATGCATGGAAAAATGAAACACACTGTTTTGTGAATGGCCCAGAGGCCAGGGGCCTGAGGTATGTGCATGAGATTAACTGCAGAGTATAAACCCTGGCAGATGTTAATAGTTGCCACTCCAAACTCTCTCACCTGCTTCCCTTTTTTCCTGCTGCAAGAACCCTGATTTCAAGATGCGAATACTTATTTTTATAAACCAAATACCCCAATTCTATCTCCTGGGCTATAACTGATAGCAAAAGCATGTGATACAATCCTGGTCAGAGAGATATCAGGGGTAAACTTCTAAGGGCTCCTGGCAGATTTTCCTGCAGATAAAGGAATATATTTTTTTCTGCATGGTTATGTGTGTGTGGTGGGGTATGATTTCTGAGCTGCAATAGCAACCTGAAGTTCAAGATGGGGCAAGCCTGAGGACAGAAGCCAATATGCTGGAACAGGATGGAACAGGAAGATGAAGCAGAAAGGTGGACAACACCCCGGAGACTTCTGGATTTCTTTTTAGGTGAGAAAATAATAAATATTTCTCATTATTTAAGTCATTTTTAGGTGAGTATTTTCATCATCTCTAGTTGAATGAATACTTCCCAACTAATAACACAAAGGCCAATGGTGAATGGGCTCAAATCCTACACTAATAAGTGTGGAATTTACTTTGTAAGTGATAGGGAGCCTACAAAAAAAATGATGTGGCCCAACCTGTATTTTGGTCAGATAATTCTGGAGCAGCATGAAGGATATATTGGAGAAGCCAGGGATTTTAGGTAGGGAAATCTGTTCAGGAACACAAATGAAAGACTCCTGTAATAGTTTAGTCTAATCTGGAGGAGGTGAGGGACTGGTAAAGAACTGGAGAAAGAGAACAGAAAGAAAAGAGGACTTTAATATGGAGGTCCAAGTTTCTAGGTTGTGTTAATGTGAATGTGGTTCTAGGGAACACAGTTCAAAGATGAGTCTAATTTCATGCAAGTGTTTGAGATGTTGTAGGAAGTCCAGGGGCAGGTGTCCAGCAAGACTCAAAAGCTTGGGTCTCAAGAGAGAAGCTGATGAGAAGCTATAAGAAAATTAGTCACCAAGTTAGCATTTCTATTTGAATGGACAACTCACAGTCAGCTAGCTTACTAACATGTCTGATTTGTGTCTGTGATGGTATATTAAATTAATGTTACACAAAGATAGGTTGTGGGCCAGTGGGAAAAAAATATGTATCTTGCCCATTCTGTTGGACACAAGGACAAATTCTCATGTGGCTAGGATACCTAGTTGATTTCTTGCTGTAACATGGTGGGAAAATTCCTTTCTGTAATCTTGATTTTTCAAGTCTCAAGTTGCCTCTGGGAGAACTGGCTCATGTCAGAGTATACATTGTTTAAAAAAAAAAAAGACCAATTTTTTGCTTTAAACAATCATCCACTTCATTCTCTTTGGGAAACCTCTATTATGAAAATGAACTATGTGTCTGAGTTCATGTTTGGGAAAGCTGAAAAGTGAGCAGATAACAGATAATAGACACAGAACCCTCTGAAATGTGAATAATAACAACAATTACACCTCTCATCTGAATGGTGCTTTGAATTGGAGCAAGGCTTTCCTATGTTGCAAGAGTGCCGAGAAGCAGCAGAGTTGTGTAATTCAGTTACGGAAAGAAAGCAGCTCACTGAATACTTCTTATTTTGATTACAAAAGATAAAGCAGTACAGAGCTTGTTTGTGTTATCATTTTTTTTTTGTCAAAGAAGAATGAAATCTCTACAGTAAAAACACCTGTGTAAGTCACAGTGCTCTATAGTTTACATGTGTTTGGAAATTATTTTTCACCCCTACATCTACGCTTTAAAGTGAAAAGGAAAAAGTTTTATCCTAGTTTTTGGTTAGTCACAGATCAAACAATGGCTCAGAGGGTGAGTGGCGTTCACACAGGTCACCTGGCTAATGGATAAGAAGGATGTGACTCCAGGACTCGTAGTCCCGACAAGGGGCTTCCTTCCAGTGCACCTAAGCTCCCCCTCAGAGGCTCCCTGTCAAATTCTCCTTCCTATTTTGAGAAAAAAATAAGTTTTACTAGAATAAAATTTCTCCTCAGCCTTTTTCTCTTTTCCTGTTTTTAAAAGAATTCACAACTTGCACAGAGGCCCTCTGGGGATGTGAAGAATGTCAATGGGCTTCAGAGACAGAGGCATACAGGGCTCAACAAAGCAGTCTGCTTTCCTGCAGGACAGGCCAGTTTTTAGGGTTGGATGGGTTCTTATAGATTCCCCCAGTCCAACTGTGCCATTTTAGAGATAAAAAGACAGAGAGTAGAGAGGTTAAGAGCAGTCTAGTATCTCTGGGAGATCTTCAATGAGATGTGATTAAAAAGATATTCAATGAGCTCTTCAATGAGATGTCTTTAAAAATAGGAAGCAGGAGGAGGTGTCATCAGCTTGTAAGAAGAGCAGCAGAAAAAGTGAAGACTAAAATGAAATGTAGATCTCAAACAGTTCAAGGCCAAACACATGCTGTTTTAGCTCAGTTTTTAGCAAAAGGAAAGGAAAAGACATACAGACATCACAAGTTCTCAAAATCTCATTTAATTTGGTCTTTTCCATCAAGGAGAGTAAATTTCAGATTAAATGGGGTAGCATAGCTATTGGAAAGGGAGAATAGAAACCTCAGCCCTGAGCTGGTTGGAACCACTGCATTTGTGCTTAGAGAAAGGTGTCTGTAAATGAAATTGGGAACCAGAATTATTGTTGTTGATATCTGAGAAATAAAAAAGGTAGATTTGTACCTCTAGTGTATAGGTAAATGCTAAAAGGATAATGTGTCAATGCTGTGAAGGTAAGCGAGTGATTATGAAGACTAAGGAAAATTCAGACCGCCCTCCATGTGTTCCCTCTGCCAGGACTGAGATGAATGCGCCAAGGACATAGTAGGTAGTATACTTGGATTCTGAAAAGGCAGCTGCCAGGTCTCTGATGATGTCTCCATAGGCCAGATGGAGAGAGATGGGTGGGAAGGAAAGATACTTAGGTACAGTAGTAAATTTGAACAAATGTACCCAAGGAGTGCTAATTAGTAAACTGAAACATCATGGAATTGTAGATGCATATATTAGTAAAAAACTTGAAAAAAAGAAAGCTAAGCAATCAAGTCAGGAAATAAGGAACCCAAAGGAGGTAAAACAAAGGAAGTATGATACAAATATAAGACAAAAATTAATGAACTTGAGAGGGCTAATAAAACTACAAGCTGATTCATTAAAAAATACTAATAAAAGAGACAACCTTATGAAACTAAGAGCATTAAAATACTTTAGAAATGAAAAAAAATGGGACATAGCTATTGATACAGAAGAGATTAAAAAACTTATGAGAATCTATAAACTAAATGAACAATTAATCTAAATAGACAATATCCTAGAAAAATAGAAATTACCAAAATGGTCTCAAGATGAATTAGGTTATCTGAATAGATAAAAAATAAAAGGAATCAAATCCCTAGTAAAGAAATCTGCACATAAGCATCACGTGCACACACATCAGACCCAGATGGCTTCCCAGGAGAGGAATAAAAAAATTTCTATTATAAGAAAACCATTAGAATAGAAAAAGAGAGAACACTTCCCAACTAATTTTATAAAGATAGTGTAATTTTGGAACCCAAATTAGATGGACAGTTTAATAAGAAAGATTATCGTTCTCTCTCATTGATGCACACAGACGAAAAAATCCTAATAAAATATGGTAACCAAGTGAGATGACACATTTGTTGTCACAAATGTACAAAGTTAAAATAGCCCATACCTTGGCTTTCAATTTTGTCACCTGGAAAAGCTCATTAGGGCTGCTGGGGGTCAAGGACAAGCTCTAGAAAAGCTATAGAAAACTCAAGGTAGACTGAATGGACTCAATTCTAGCCAAATAAACAAACCAAAACAAAACAATGATAATGTTAAATGATCACTGCTACTAAATACTAGTCATAAAGATAAGCTGCAACCTTCTCCTTCTCAGCTGAAAAATGAGGGTGACATGCCTGTGTGGTAGCTTCACAGAGCTGTTAGATATGGAAGCACCCTGAAAATGGAAGCACTGTGAAATCATAAGGCAGTATATTTTCACTATGAACTAGAGAAAGCAAACTATGCCATGTTTCTCAGTCCACCAAGCTTCTGGGAAGAAGCTAGATCTATTTAGACCCGGGCCACCTCCATTACTTAGGACACACACCCTTGTGTTACAGAGTCCCAGGATGGAAGAGGCTGGGGTGTGCCAACCCTGCAAGTCCTAGCTTTACCACGGGCAAAGTTAAAATCTTTCTAGGATATATCTAGTATGTTTCTCCACTAGAACTCTGTTGCAGCCTTCTTCTCTGCCCTTTTATTGTTTCTTAAATGAGTAAAGAAAAAAATACACACCATTCTCTTTCCCTGCGCCACTGACTTAATCAAAGGGAAACTCAAGTCAACATTTCAGATTAGTATTACTGCTAATGACCCTCCTTATGGAAGGAGCCAAAGAGGAACTGTTTATTCAGTAACCATTTAGAAACATTCCCTATCTGAAAGGGCCCATCCCTCATTTAAAAAGAAAAAAGAAAAAAGTTTATTCCTCTAAGAATATGTGATAGTGCATTAAAAAGTTAAAATCAGATTTGTGACGTCAGGAACATGGCAGAGTGAGAGACATCCCCAAATCTCTCTCCTTGAAACAACAATAAGCTGAACATCTAAAACTCAACAAAAAATACTCAAACTGCACACTAGCATGTCTGAGCATGGGATATGTGCATAAGAGCGACCAAAGGGCAGAACCCTGGGAGTCGGGCTGTGGACTGGGAGAAACAAAGAAGCTGCCTCTCCCAGCAGCCAGAGCTATCTGTAGGAGGACGGGGAGGGGAGAAGAAGTGATGACTTCCCTGAACAGCCCTGTGTGGGAGAACTGGGAGCTCCATGCAACCGGCAGCACTGCCCAGTCATCACGGCAGAAAGCAGAGAAGCAGGACAGCAGAGAAACAAGTTGATTGTTACCAGCTGCAGATGCAAAACTGAGGCTGAGCCACAGCCCCCATCCCCTAACCCAGAGGGCTCCTCCCCCCATATTTTCCGAGAATGAACACCGTGGAGCCCTTGGGGCTACCGAAACTGACAGGGACTGAGACTGAGGGCAGCGAGCATGATTGAATATCTATCTATAAGGAAAAAAAGGCATTATTAAGACTTTATATAAAGCAGGGATCCAAGAGGCTTAGATGCCACCTACTGGAAACCAAAAGAAAAACACCTTTTTTTGCAACAGGCTAATGAGGGACCTTTATATAATAAATCTTTCTAAAAAAACAGCAGAATACAATTCCATTAATGCCCAAGAGGAGAAATAGTCCATTAAAGACCATGAACAATCCAGGTGATGAGGACTCTCAGAAAGAAAGAGAAAAATCTCCAGAGAATAAGCTTAAAGACAGAGAAATATACAACTAAAATGACAGAGAATTCAGGATGGTACTTCTGAAAAAACTCAATGAGATCTAAAATAATTCACATCAACAATTTCAGGAATTGGAAAACAAAAACAAAAACAAAAACAAAAAACTAGATCAACAGAATGAGTTCTTTAGCAAGGAGACTGAAACGCTCAAAAAGAACCAAACAGAACTTCTGGAGATAAAGACACACTGCAAGAGATGAAAAATGAAATAGCAAGCTTGGGATATAGAG
>NW_011889244.1:470574-472980 GCF_000151845.1 Pteropus vampyrus
TCATTATCAGCTGACAGGGCAGTGTTAGTGTGTGTGTGTTGTTGGGCGGGGGCGGGGGGGATGCGGGGATGCTGGAAGACTGACAGCATGGGAGGAAGGGATAATAAGCGAGGAGGAAGTAGGTGGAGGGCAGATTGGGGCTGGTGGTGAGGAGTGGTATTCAGGATCATAGCCAGGTATCTAACTTGTCAGCTGGTGATGCTCCATGGGGTAGGGTTATAGGAGGAAGGACAGGTTTACAGAGAAAGACTAGCTCCCAGTTTTGAAGCTGTTGAGCCTGAGGTGCTCTGGGACATCCAAGTTTAGGAGACAGGTAAGTATGTGAATCTAGAGTGCAGCAGAGAGGGCAGGGGTCAACAACAAGCAGTTGATAGCCATGGATTTAGATGGTATTACCCGGAAAATAAACTTGAAGGCCAGGCAGGGGAAACTGAAAAGACATCACTGCAGAGGTGGGTGATAAGAAAGAGTGGGACAACTCAGAGGCCCTTGGAAGCTGCCACTCAGGAAGGACAGAGCTTCTGTGCCAAGTGATGGCTGAGACATCAAGATGACAGCTGACAAGCATCAACAGAATTAAGTCAGGAGTGACCTTGGAAGGGCAGTTTTGGGAGTGGGTAGGTATAGAATGAAGAGTCTAGTGGAGCGACTGGAAAGTGAGGAAGAAAGACAATAGGTGCAAACAGACAAGAAGTCTGACTGCAAAAGAAAGAAAAGACATTGACTGTGGAGACACATGGGATAAATGTGCTCTTTAGCACAATGCAATCTTCTCCTGCAGTAGCTCGAGCAGGATGCTGAGTCAGCACACCACTCAGATCTAGGTTATCAAAAGCGATGGCAGCAGAGCAGGTCAGCATGTGGGGCGGGGGAGTGGGGGGGAGTGCGGGGGGAGGCGGGGAAGGCATGTGTGCACTTTAAAATCAATTGCAAACAATTTACAAATAAATTCTTTGGTACTTATTTTCTATCTTTTTACACTCAGACACTTGTAAAATTCTATAGATATTGCCTGTTTTTCTCACCCACATGACTAATTTTTCTAGGGAAGTCTAAGGACAACCCTGAAGAATTGGAAACTTGACAGCACTGTCTCTTCCAAAATCGTTGAGCACCAAGTGGAGAAATTTTGCACTAATATCACATTCTCTCTAACTACAAGCTTTCCTATTGTGCAGGACTCTCCAGCCTCTCCCAAGAAGGAAAGGGTGACGGGGTCGGGGCCCCTGTGGCCCACTTACTGCCGCTTGGGTGGGCTGCTGCTTCTTGTTCCGCTTTGGTCTTAACTTGGTGAAGTGCTCCAGCTTCTTCCCCTCTTCGGAGGGCAGCTCAGAGATGAAGCCCGAGCTTCGCTTCTCTTGTCTGACAGAGGGGAAAGGCGGGTCTTCAATGTGAATTGGCACCTCTTCCAGTGCTTTATCCAGATCAAACTCCATTTCTAAAACAAAGCAAAGCCCAAGACCCATGCTTACTACATAGAGATGGATAGAAAATTCCTAAAAGTAATTTGGAATCTATTGTGGAATAGCAAATACCCATTCACAAATCACTCGACTCTCTCAATGTTTGCTCATCTAGAGCATCCCTAAGAAGCTGCAGGGGTCTGAGGCCCTCGCGGAGAGTGTTTCACAGTTACAAGGAAAGAAATGGCATTAGCAATACACTCACCGAACGCCCGGGAAACCGGCCGCAGCATCCGGCTATGGATACTCTTCCTTTTGGATTTAGGAGTCATCTAGCAATAAAATAAGAAAGCACCGAGTCAGGTATTCATAAAAAACTTGCCATTCAAATTTCAGAAACATTTGGATCAGTTGTTGAAGCTTAATATTTATTTTACTTCCTTAGAGGACAGTTGGTACCAAGTGATAGCCTGACTGAAGACTGAACCTATAAATTTCTAAATGTTTACAATTTTCTCAAATGATAATGCCAACATTTGTCTTCTTGCCCTCAGCCCTAACTGGTCACATTCTATTTACATAGCTGAAAGGAATAATTAATGATACAGAATTTATCTCAGAGCTGCACCATGAGGGATGTTAAAATGGATATAAATAAGATTGAAAAACTATAAACATCAGTTGCTAAAAATTGAAGATACAATGATTCACCTGTCATCACAGCAACATCAATGTCAGCAACATTGAACTTTTTGTCACTTAACGGCTAAAGCAGTTTAACTGTTTTGTTTCACATTTCTGACACCAAGATTTTCATCTTTACATTGTAGGCAAAGACTAGTTAGAAAAAAGTTGCCGTGATTTAGAAATCTGCTCTCACTTCTCAGAAAGACATCTTTGATCATGCCAGTTCTTTAAAAAACAAGATCGAAACCCAAATCATGGCCAAACCTTACAGTATTTTCCTAGCACTGGTGTCAGCTGTTGATCATGTGAGGCCAAA
>NW_011889244.1:473030-475421 GCF_000151845.1 Pteropus vampyrus
AAAGCCCAAGACCCATGCTTACTACATAGAGATGGATAGAAAATTCCTAAAAGTAATTTGGAATCTATTGTGGAATAGCAAATACCCATTCACAAATCACTCGACTCTCTCAATGTTTGCTCATCTAGAGCATCCCTAAGAAGCTGCAGGGGTCTGAGGCCCTCGCGGAGAGTGTTTCACAGTTACAAGGAAAGAAATGGCATTAGCAATACACTCACCGAACGCCCGGGAAACCGGCCGCAGCATCCGGCTATGGATACTCTTCCTTTTGGATTTAGGAGTCATCTAGCAATAAAATAAGAAAGCACCGAGTCAGGTATTCATAAAAAACTTGCCATTCAAATTTCAGAAACATTTGGATCAGTTGTTGAAGCTTAATATTTATTTTACTTCCTTAGAGGACAGTTGGTACCAAGTGATAGCCTGACTGAAGACTGAACCTATAAATTTCTAAATGTTTACAATTTTCTCAAATGATAATGCCAACATTTGTCTTCTTGCCCTCAGCCCTAACTGGTCACATTCTATTTACATAGCTGAAAGGAATAATTAATGATACAGAATTTATCTCAGAGCTGCACCATGAGGGATGTTAAAATGGATATAAATAAGATTGAAAAACTATAAACATCAGTTGCTAAAAATTGAAGATACAATGATTCACCTGTCATCACAGCAACATCAATGTCAGCAACATTGAACTTTTTGTCACTTAACGGCTAAAGCAGTTTAACTGTTTTGTTTCACATTTCTGACACCAAGATTTTCATCTTTACATTGTAGGCAAAGACTAGTTAGAAAAAAGTTGCCGTGATTTAGAAATCTGCTCTCACTTCTCAGAAAGACATCTTTGATCATGCCAGTTCTTTAAAAAACAAGATCGAAACCCAAATCATGGCCAAACCTTACAGTATTTTCCTAGCACTGGTGTCAGCTGTTGATCATGTGAGGCCAAACCGAAAGAAGGCATTTGCTTCTCCCTCCACGTTCAAGCTGGAGGAGACCACTGCCATCACTGACACAAACAAATCAAAGGAGGAAACTGAGTCATGGAGATGACGGACGCTACCATTCAAGCTGTCAACAGTAGCAGTGCTAAGGAGAGACCCAGTCACCAAGGTCAGCCCAGCATTCCTCCTACCATACCATTCATTATTAACATACAGATGGATGGGTTTCAGGGATGTTTTTAACTGGTTTGATACTGGAAACTGGTATTTGTGTAAATTAAGATATAACACAACTGAAAGAACTTAGTTTGCAGACTTTCATCTCATTTAATAGGTTGTCCCTAAGGCTTTCTCAAAAAAAAAAAAAAAAAATCCACGAGGCCAATAAACTTTCTTTGGATCAAAGAATGAATTGGTTCATACTGACCTTTAAAGCAAACAACTTACAGTTGATAATTTTATGACAGTTTTAACAATAATACCCTCTGGCTAGTATTTATTGTTGAGAAAAAGAGGAGAGAAAAAATGATTAGCGATTGTATCTAAATCTAGACTGGTCTTCCTGAAACATGTCATGAGACTTAACTGATTTGTTTGTTACAAGGTTTTGTAAAAGGCAGACAATCTGAATAGTTCCTACTGATAAAGCAACAGGCTTTGTAGGTTCAAGAAAAAGTCAATCCAAGGTAACTGGAAAGGAATCCAGTTTCAAGGTTGTTTTCCACAAATTTGGTCTTAACAGCTGGCTGAAGAAGGTAGTAAGTGGCCCGACTAGTCTATCTTGAGTGAAACCACCAAAAACAATTCTCAAGAGGCATAAACTACCAAAATATATGCTATGTTTAGTCAAGGAAATTTCTTCAGTCTTCACTTTGTGCACAATCATGGTAGGTAACAGGATCAAGAAGCAGCTTGGGATATAATTTCCGGCCAATTCATTTAGATAGACATAAATAAATAGGAAAGATGTTTAAAAATGCATGGAATGAAGATGTCTTCCAAATTTTTTTCCTGTGACTTCATTAGATTTTATAGAGTGTTCATTAGCAAACATAATCTGGCTCAGAGTTCCCTATTAAGCCTTTATAACAGATATCAAATATAGGCAAAACTACAACAATTATGATATTTTAAATATATTACAATTTTTAAATCATCAGTAAATTCCCACAGTGGGTGGCACACAGTGTGAGCGAAATTCATGGCTCTGTTTTCTAGAAATCCAAAAGCAGCACAATGTCTGCACTACTCGGAAACCTTACTCATTTAATCCAATTTTTATAAAGGATTTAAAAAGGATTTTTATATAGGATTCTCCATGTAGCTCATTAGTGATATGTTCACTTTTACTCCAAGGACTAATGTTTGAACCTACCAAATAACACATTTTTTCCCCATTAAACTCACTTTTACATATAATTCCTAAACATGGTTTTTTTTT
>NW_011889244.1:475471-478037 GCF_000151845.1 Pteropus vampyrus
AGACTGAAACGCTCAAAAAGAACCAAACAGAACTTCTGGAGATAAAGACACACTGCAAGAGATGAAAAATGAAATAGCAAGCTTGGGATATAGAGCCGACCAAATGAAGGAAAGTATCAGTGATATCGAAGACAAAAATAGAAGAGAGAATGCGAAGATTGAAAAATAATGAAAGAGAAATATAAGTACTAGCTGATACCATCAGGAGAGGAAACATAAGAATAATGGACATTCTTGAAGGAGAGAAAAAAAAAAAGCAGGGATTAGAAAGCATTTTCAGAAAAATAGTTGACAAGAATTTCCCAAATCTAAGGAATGAGCTGGACCGTGGAATTCAAGAAGTCAACAGAACATCCAATTAACTCAATTCAAAAAGGCCTTCTCCAAGACACATTGTATAAAAATTATCAACACTCAATGATAAAGAAAGAATTCTCAGGGCATCCAGGGTAAAAAAAGACGGTAACCTATAAAGGAAAACCCATTAGATTATTGTCGGACTTCTCAGCACAAACCTTACAAGTCAGAAGGGAGTGGAATCAAATATTCAAATTATCAAATGAAAGAAACTACCATCCTTAAATGACACATTATGCTAACTGGACATAATTGACATTTACAGAGCCTTTCATCCCAAAACATCTGCTTATACATTCTTCTCTAGTGTACATGGAACATTCTCAAGGACTGACCACAGACTGGAACACAGAGATAGCCTCGACAAATATAAGAGTTGAAATCATACCAATCACATTCTCTGATCATAACACTTTGAAGCTGGATATCAACTGTAAAAAAGAAAGCAGGAGGAAGAACCACAAATATATAGAGATTGAACAACATGCTACTGAAGAAAGACTGGGTCAGAGAAGAAATAAAAAGAAAGATCAAGAGATACATAGGAACAAATGATGATGATAGTACAACATATCAAAAGTTTTGGGACATGGCAAAAGCGGTCATAAGAGGAAAGTTCATATCATTATAGGCCTATCTCCAAAAACAAGAACGAGCTCAAATAAACAACCTAACGCTTCATCTTAAAAAACTAGAAAAGGAAGAACAAATGAAGCCTAAAGTCAGCAGAAGGAAAGAAAGAATCAAAATTAGAGCAGAAATAAATGAAATTGAAAACAAAAAACAATAGAAAAAATAAATGCAACTAAGAGCTGGTTCTTTGGAGGGTTAATAAAATTGACAAACCCCTGGCTAGACTCAACAAAGAAAAAAGAGAAAGGACACAAATAAACAAAATCAGGAATGAAATAGGAGAAATTATAACAGACACTGCAGAAATACAAAGGATCATACAAGAATATTATAAAAATGTATATAACAACAAATTTAATAACGTAGAAGAAATGGACAAGTACTTAGAAAGATACAACCTTCTTAGACTGAATCAAGAAGAACCGGAAAATCTAAATAGACTGATCAGCAGTATGGAAAAAGAAACAGCCATCAAAAACCTACCGAAATGTAAAAGTCCAGGACCAGATGGCTTTACCAGTGAATTCTACCAAACATTCATAGAAAATTTAATAAGTATTCTCTTCAAACTCTTCCAAAAACTTGAAGAGGAGGCAATACTTCCCAAATCATTTTATGAGGCTAATATTACCCTGATACTAAAATCAGGTAAAGATAATACAAAAACAGAAAACTACAGACCAATATCACTCATGAACACAGATGCAAAAATCCTAAATAAGATACTAGCGAACCGCATACAGCAACATATTAAAAAGATTATACACCACGATCAAGTGGGCTTCATCCCAGAGGCAAAGGGATGGTTCAACATATGCAAATCGATTAATGTGATACACCATGTAAACAAATTTAAAAATAAGAATCATATGATCATATCAATAGATGCAGAAAAAGACAAGATACGGTATCCATTTATAATCAAAACACTTAACAAAATCGGTATAGAAAGAAAGTACCTAAACATAATAAAGGCCATATATGACAAACCCTCAGCCAACATTAGACTTACTAGTGAAAAACTAAAAACCTTCTCTCTAAGGTCAGGAACAAAGCAAGGCTGTCCACTATCACCACTCTTATTCAATATAACATTGGAGGTTCTACCAAGTGCAATCAGGCAAGAGAAAGATATTAAAGGCATCCAAATAGGAAACGAAGAAGTCAAACTGTCACTATTTGCAGATGACATGATTCTCTCTATAAAAAACCCTAAAGACTCCACAGGAACACTACTACAAACAATGAGTAAATGCAGTAAAGTTTCTGGATACAAAATCAACGTTCAAAAATCCATAGCGTTCCTGTACTCTAATAATGAAGTGTCAGAAAAATAAGTGGAAAAAATAATTCCTTTTGCAATTGCAACAAAAAGAATAAAATACCTAAGAATAAATCTAAGGAAACATGTGAAGGACCTATATATTGAAAACTATAAGACCTTATTAAAAAGAATCGAAGAAGATACAAAGAAATGGAAAGGTATTCTGTGTTCCTGGATTGGAAGAATCAACATAGTTAAAATGACCATATTACCTAAAGCATTATACAAATTTAATGCAATCCCCATTAAATT
>NW_011889244.1:478087-479209 GCF_000151845.1 Pteropus vampyrus
ATATTGAAAACTATAAGACCTTATTAAAAAGAATCGAAGAAGATACAAAGAAATGGAAAGGTATTCTGTGTTCCTGGATTGGAAGAATCAACATAGTTAAAATGACCATATTACCTAAAGCATTATACAAATTTAATGCAATCCCCATTAAATTCCCATTGGATTTTTTAAAGAAATAGAACAAAAAATCATCAGATTAGTATTAATTAGTATTAGTAGGAAGCACAAAAGACCCAGAATTACCAAAGCCATCCTGAGAAAAAAGAACGAGGCTGGAGGCATCACTCTGCTCGACTTCAAATTACACTACAAAGCAACAATAATCAAAACGGCATGGTATTGGCAGCAAAACAAACACATGGACCAGTGGAACAGAACAGAGAGTCCAGAAATAAACCCATGTTTTTATGGGCAAATAATTTTTGACAAAAAAGTCAAACATGTACAGTGGAGAAAGGAAAGCCTCTTCAATAAATGATGCTGAGAAAACTGGAAAGTCACCCGTAAAAGAATGAAACTAAACTGGTATCTATCACCACACAGCAAAATTAACTCAAAACAGATTAAGGACCTGAATATAAGACTTGAAACAATAAAATGCATGGAAGGAAAAATAGGAACTAAACTCAGGGACCACGGACTTACAGAGGATTTTGTGAATTTGACTTCAAAGGCAAGGGAAGTAAAAGCAAAAATAAATGAATGGCACTACATCAAACTAAAAAGCTTCTGTACAGAAAAAGTAACCGTCAACAAGGTAAGAGACAACCATCTGCATGGGAAAATACCTTTGCAAGCAACACCTCTGATAAGGGCCTAATATCCAAAATATATAAAGAACTCATACAAATTAATAACAATAAAAAAATGAATGATCCAATTAAAAAATGGGCAGAGGACAGAAGATACTTCTCCCAAGAAGACATACAAATGGGCAACAAACATATGAATGTATGCTCAACATCACTAGCTATTAGGGAAATGCAAACCAAAACCACAATGAGATACTATCTCACACCTTTTAGAATAGCTATTATCAACAGGACAAGTAATAACAAATGTTGGAGAGGATGCAGAGAAAAAGGAACCCTCATTCACTGCTGGTGGGACTGCAAATTGGTA